>NW_025110051.1:292443-293460 GCF_011392965.1 Frieseomelitta varia | reverse complement strand
CTATTATTATACTATTATTATACTATTATTACTTTACTATTATTATACTATTATTATACTATTATTACTTTACTATTATTACTTTACTATTATTATACTATTGTTATATTATTATTACTTTACTATTATTATACTATTATTATTCTTTATTACTTTACTATTATTATACTACTATTATTCTTTATTACTTTACTATTATTATACTATTATTTACTATTATTTTCTAATAATTATACTATTTATCTGTTGCTATCTTCATCTTGCTTTTCTTATTTAATTACTTTCCTTCCTCTTCGCCTTCGTTTTCACGCTGTTCACGCTTGCACTCGTTGTCTTTTTCTCTCGCGAGAAAGAAAGACGTTTCGCCTGTTTTATTTGAATGAACAGATAAACAGAAATCAGTATTAATTTTGACAAAAATGCTCGTCGTACCCTTTCAGCAATTATGAACGAAAGAAAAGAATTTCTCTTTCTTCTTTCCCCCTGCCCTCGTTTTCACTTCGACGCTTGCATTTGTTACTTCTCATTTCATTGATTGTTTTGCGAAGGGAGGAATTCTTCGTCTCGTTCATTTAAATAAACCAACGAACGAAATAAATAGACCTGAGTATTAATTTGGACGAAAAATACTCGTTCCCTTTATTGCAGTTATGAAAAAGTAGCAATTATGAAACAAGAAAAGGAACTTCATTTTTTTTTTTCTCTCTCTGCCCTCGTTTTCATCCTTGTCTGTTCTTGTTAGTTTCTCTTTCTGCTTTTCCGTAAATGGAGGGATTTTTTCTCGTTTATTTAAATAAATAAAAGTCAGTATTAATTTTGACAAAATATAATATAATTATAATATAATATAAAAATATAATATATATATATTGGAAATAGAAATTAGTATTAATTTTGACTAAAATATCCTTTTTAGCAATTATAAAAAAAGAATTATAATAAAGAATTTTTCCTTCTTTCTCTGATCTCGTTTTTACTTTGTTATTTTCTCTGTTTCTTTTCTGTAAAATGAGGGAT
>NW_025110051.1:274388-289447 GCF_011392965.1 Frieseomelitta varia | reverse complement strand
TAAAGAATTTTTCCTTCTTTCTCTGATCTCGTTTTTACTTTGTTATTTTCTCTGTTTCTTTTCTGTAAAATGAGGGATTTTTCCTCGTTTATTTAAATAAATAAACAAATATACAAATAAATAAAAATCAGTATTAACTTTGACAAAATACAGCATAATATAATATAATATAATATAATACAATATAATACAATATAATATAATACAATACAATATAATACAATACAATATAATATAATACAATACAATACAATATAATATAGTATAATATAATATAATATAATATAATATAATATAATATAATATATATATTGTAAATAGAAGTTAGTATTAATTTTGACTAAAACACCCTTTCTAGCAATTATAAAAAAAGATAATAAAGAGTTTTGTTATTTTCTCTGTTTCTTTTCTGTAAAAAGAGAGATTTTTCCTCGTTTATTTAAATAAATAAACAAATATACAAATAAATAAAAATCAGTATTAACTTTGACAAAATATAATATAAATATATATATACATATAATATAAATATACACACAAACACACACACACACACATATATATATTGTAAATAGAAGTTAGTATTAATTTTGACTAAAACACTTTTAGCAATTATAAAAAAAATAAAATAAAGAATTTCTCGTTTTCTTTTCTGTAAGAGGAAAGATATGTTCTGCTTTGTTTAAACAAACGAACAAATAAACGAAAATCAATATTAATTCCGACGAAACTATTTAGTAATCAATTACAATAGATTTTCTCTCTTCTTTCTCTGCCCTAGGTTTTCACCTTGACTTTCGAACGAGCAAACAAACAAATAAATGTTAATTTCGATGAAAAATACTCGTCGTCGCCTTAGCAATTGTAAAAAATTGTAAAAAATTTAAAAAAAAAAATTGAAAATTGGTATTGACAGAATATCGAAGACGTACTTATGTACTTACTTCATTCACGTCTGTAAAAACAAGGAAGTGAGATACGCCGAATTGCCATTAATCGGATCAACCGCCGTGAACAATGAGTTCTTTCATCAAACCGACCGCCATAAATCGCGTGAAACATCCCCCTAAATTGTCAGGAATTGCGCAACTCTCTTAACCTAGTCTGGGACACCTTCTTCCAGAATCTTTTTGCTTCTAGCCAGTAAGATTCAGAACGAATCCCAGACGAAGAATCTGGCTTCTTGCGCCGGAATCTTCACGAAGAATTCTGCTTCCTCCCGTCGTCAATCTCGATGTTCGTCGAAAGTACGACTCGCAACAAACAACACGGACCAGTGAAACGCGTACTTTCCTGTGTGAAATCGCATAATCACCGATGCAAAGCAGCACAGCGGACGGGGGGCAATTACTTTTGCGATAAAATGGCACTTGTAATTGGCAATAGTAATAGTAGTAATAATACTTTTATAGTAATAATAATAAAATAATACTTTTGCTATGATAATAATAAGATAATACTTTTATAATAATAATAATAATAATAATAATAATAATAATAAAGCAATACTTTTGCTATAAGAATAATAAAATAATACTTTAATAATAATAATAAGATAATAATTAATAATTTTAAAATAACAATAAATAATTTTGCTATAAGAATAATAAAATAATACTTTAATAATAATAATAATAATAATAATAATAATAATAATAATAGAATAGTACTTTTGCTATAATAATAATAAAATAAAACTTTTGTTATAATAATAATAATAAAACAATACCTTTGTTATAATAATAATAATAATAAAATAATACTTTTGCTATAATAAAATAATAAAACAATACTTTTACTGAAATAATAATAAAATAATGCTTTTGCTACAATAATACTAAAATAATACTTTTGCTACAATAATAAAACAATACTTTTGCTATAACAATAATAAAACAAAACTTTAATAGTAATAATAATAATACAGAATAATACTTTTGCTATAATAATAACAGTAAAGCAATACCTTTGTTATAATAATGATAAAATAATACTTTTGCTATAATAATAATAGAATAATATTTTGATAATAATAAAATAATACTTTTATAATAATAATACTAAAATAATACTTTTGCTATAATAATAATAAAATAGTACTTCTACAATAATAATAATAATAAAATAGTACTTCTATAATAATAACAAAGTAATACTTTTGCTACTATAATAATAATATATAAATAGTACTTCTATAATAATAATAAAGTAGTCTCTTTATAATAATAATAATAAAGTAGTACTTCTATAATAATAATAAAGTAATACTTTTGCTACTATAATAATAAAATAATACTTTTGCTATGAGAATAATAAAATAATACTTTAATAATAATAATAGTATTAATAAAATAATACTTTCGCTATAATAATAGTAAAATAATACTTTTGCTGTAAGAATAATAAAACAATAATTTAATAATAATAATAATAAAATAATACTTTAATAATAATAATAATATTAATAAAATAATACTTTCGCTATAATAATAGTAAAATAATACTTTTGCTATAAGAATAATAAAATAGTACCTTAATAATAATAATAATGAAATAATACTTTCGCTATAACAATAATAAAACAATACTCTTGCTATAAAAAGATCGCAGAAATGGGTGAAAAAGCGAAAGGTCAAGATTGATTCCACGAACGAACGCTATTAATCTTATCTTGAATTTCGAAACACCTCGGATGATAAATTATAAGCTGGCAGAAAACACGTTCAGAAAGCAGATAATCAATGTGCCGGATCGCGTTGAAAAGTGAAACAGTTGTTAAATCGAGATTCGATAGCGGAGAATTGTCGGTCGATCGTTTTCGTACGCGAGAACACGGTTTAAAACGCGGCGACGGGATAAGAAATGCACGGAAAATTCCGACAGCCGAGGAGGAAATTACAGGATGTAATATCAGAGCACCCAGAAGAATAGAATATAAAATCCAACTGGCGAGAAACCGTCACGTTAGAAATTACAAGATGAACTGGAAAGGAAATATTCGATTGATCTACTTGCTATGGTATTTGTACAATTACTATACGATTTAATATTTCAATAAAAAGAGAAATAATAATTTTAATTGAACCTGCTACGAAACTGTACGTCAATTATCGTAACTAGTATTTCGTAAAATTTCCCTTTCGATTTTATAACAGCTTCAAGTCATCAGACACACGTTCAACATCAAGAGATTGGCACTTGGCAATCGATCGAGATCAACGCGTTGTTCTTATACAAAACAACTCGAAAAGAGATGTGATTCATTGTATGAACGACAAAGTGCATTTAATTCTTTCGGCGCGGGGGGGGGGGNTCGTCGATTAAACGAAGGAAATGAAATGTAAAAGAGAAAGTGACTTTGAAGGTATCCTTTTTTTGGTACAAAAGTCACGACAGCTCGTCCAAGCCATTATGTTCAATGACGCGTCGTAAATGGATAAAGGTGGTGGCACAAGTGTGACAGAGTTACGCGAGTACAAAGATACTTTTTCGAAGAGACGATTTTTGAAGAAAGGTGACTAAACGAGGCAAGAAAGAATCAAATTTGCGTACGATGTATTTTGAAACAGCCGAGCGGGCAAAGAGCAGTTCGACACCCATTACGACGGAATTTACGCTAGTTGCTCGAAGTTTTACGTAGACCTCGCCGCGACGAAAGTTTCACGCAACAAAAATATAAAGGGACGGCCAAATTTTGCGAACCGAAATCGATGTAATTTCCCCCCTGGAAGAACGGAGAGGAATATTTTCCTCATCCCGTTGCGGAGATTTCGCATTGAATATCATAAATACACTCGGGTGTAATATTTTTTTAGACTAGAGGCAGACGAAGAGTATTCCTGGATCGAGAAAGTTAACAGAAAAATGGTAAGAGAGAAGATCATTTGAATTTTATCAACCGAGATCGAATCCAACTAATCAAAAATCAATCAAACTTTCGATTTCGCGTTGCATAAGCAGGATACTGCGCATTATGGTAATATTTTGCGGCACGCATCTTGCCAATTTACACCAACCTAGTCTATCTCCCGCATCCACGTAACCAGCGTGCACCTGGTGATCAACGTATGCGCATACTAATTGTCCGTCAAATGAATGGCCGATAATTTTGCACAAATTGTTGTGAATGTATCCGTTAACTAACCGGCATTTTGGCAAATGTTACACCCGTGATCAAGCGTAACGAATCGTATCAACGCTCAGAGATCGAGTTTTCACAGGTTTATTAAAAAAAAAATTCTGTTTAAACTTGCTATGAAATATATTTCATACAAGACAATATTTATTTTTGTGGACTTTTTATTGGATGAAGTGTTACACTGAGAGAGTAAACTACTTTTGTGTAGTGCTCTCGGTGCACAATTAGGTTTAAGTTGAACTAGGTTTAGATTTAGGTTAGGTTTTAGGTTTAGGTTAGGCTAGGTTCACATGGAACAAATATTTTAGACTCTGTGTAACAAAAGTTCCAAGGAAGTATGTTATTTTTAAATATTTATTATTATATTATATTAAACATTAAATATTAAATATTTTATTATATTTATTATTATATGATATTAAACATTAAATATTAAATATTTTATTATATTTATTATTATATTATATTAAACATTAAATATTAAATATTTTATTATATTTATTATTATATGATATTAAACATTAAAAAATTAAATATTTTATAATATTTATTATTATATGATATTAAACATTAAAAAATTAAATATTTTATTATATTTATTATTATATGATATTAAACATTAAATATTAATATTTTATTATATTTATTATTATATTATATTAAACATTAAATATTAAATATTTTATTATATTTACTATTATTTTATATTAAACATTAAATATTAATATTAATTTATAACATAATATTATATAACTAAAACTAATATTACATTAAAACACCATCTTCATACTCGAATGTGATTCATTGAACAGTGTCTAGTCACCGTACCTGCTACAAATATCAAGAACCAATTTTTTTAATATTAATATAATACGAACAAATTGCTCCCCCGACAGAAAAATTTCCATTTTTCTCTATAGTTTTGCAAGTTTCTCCACTCTGTCTGAAACTTTCATCTTCTCAAGAACATTTATTTATCTATTCTCAACAAAATAAATATCTTTCGAAGAAGCTCTACGATTTTAATTTCTTATCCCATGGGGGGGGGGGGGGATACGAGAGAAAGAAAGGCAGAAATCCTCCCCTAAAGATAATGGGGAAGAATAGGTCAGCGTGGTGGTCCTGTCCGGCGGATATCGCAGCGATTTTCGAGCGGTGCCGGGCTCGGCGCGGAATTGGGGCTGCAGCCCCGTGGCGGTCGAGCCAAGGGGTAGTAGCACTGACACCACGACCCAGATTCAGGCCATTGTGCACCGGTATATATACTGTATACTCGCCGGATTGCGTCACAGTTCGGCACAGCCGCAACGTCGACTCCGGATTCCGGCCGAGGCTGCTCCAACTCGATCGTTTCCCACTGACGCAGTCGTTGCTGCCGTTTTTCAGCCACCAGCTACCCTCTTCCTCCCACTCCAAACGTCCTTGCTTCCTATCTCTCTCTCTCTCTCTCCCCCTTTTCTTCCCTGTCTCTCTTCCCCTTTCGGTCAATTCTTGACCTACTTGGCCAAGTTTCTTTTTTTTTTTCTTTTCTCTTCTTCTTCTTCTTCTTATCAGCCGGGCGACGATCCTCCCTTCTTCCCCTATCTTTGCCTCGAAATAGGATTTTCTTTGTTTTTTTTTTTTTTTTTTTTCCGGTTCGAAAAATATCAAGAACCTCAGTTACCCTGGTTTCCGGGGACAAGTCTGAGTGAAATGGAAATCGAACATGTAGGTTGCATGTAGGTTATCGAATATCAATTTTCAGCTTCTTTTTTTTTTTTTTTCCTTTTTTATCCTGCTCCACGAGCCATATTAACCATATGCATCTCGTTCGTTTCTCATTCGGAAAATGAAATGTGTGTAATTGAATGGTACGAAAAATTTTCTGCTCGTCCTTTCAACTATAATTTACCAACGTCTCGCCAAAAATGTGACGACTTTTCCCGGAATATGATGTTTAGAGGTTATGGTCACAATGTAACGTGTCGACGACTCGCGCTGGCAGCTGATTGCGGACCGTAACGAGTGACTAAACCGTACACAATAATTCGTCGCATTCTCTTCTAACTCGTCGGTACGATATTATCAATTTGTAATAGAAATTACTAAGAAATTATAAATTTAATGTCTGTTTTGCCTAAGTTATACTTAAATATACTTAGAACTGAGAAAATATTGCAATTTCTGGACAAAAGATTCAAGACGTGCGTTAGAGGTTAACCACTTGGCGCTGGCAACTGATTGCGGACCGTAACGAGTGACCGAACCGTAGACAATAATTTGTCGCTCTTTCTTCGAACTCGTCGGTACGATATTATCAACTTTGGAATTAGTAATTACTAAGAAATTATAAATTTATTACCTGTTTTGCCTGGATTATACTTAAATATACTTAAAACTGAGAAAATATTGCAATTTCTGGACAAAAGATTCTCGACGTGCGTTAGAGGTTAACCACTTGGCGCTGGCAGCTGATTGCGGACCGTAACGAGTGACCGAACCGTACTCAATAATTCGTCGCATTCTCTTCTAACTTGTCGGTACGATATTATTAACTTGAAACAGAAATTATTAAGAAATTATAAATTTATTACTTATTTTGCCTGGATTATACTTATATATACTTAAAACTGAGAAAATATTGCAATTTTTGGACAAAAGATTCTGGACGTGCGTGGCATGTCATTCCAGCGCAAGAGGTTGGTATAATGTTTAGAGGTTATGGTTACATTTCTATGATGAGATATTGTCGTATCGTTCTGAAAAAGAAACAAGTCATCGCTCGCAGAGACTATCGAGATTAGATGGCCTGGTTTTATAGAAGAGAGTTGACCCGTCATGAAATTCTCTGCATATAATAGTTGGTAAATATTTCTCTGGAGGAATCATGCCAACTGAATACAAAAGAAAACCTAACAATAGAGGATTTGGACAGACGAAGGATTGTTCGATGCTGTAGAGACAGTTCAAAATGTGTATGAATGCGGTATTTTGGCATTGCAGTTCTTAGGTTAAGCGAATGAAAGAGAAATAACGATTATTCAAACTAAACTTTAGGGCGACTTTCATCGCTGGGTATGGAAAATGAGGAGAAACTTGAAATTCACATCAAAAAAATGAGATGGCCTATTCCAAAATATGTCGTTTCGTAAATCCGTGATTATTTTCCAATTTTCTGTCTCCAGCGTTATGAATTTATATTTTCGGGATCGTAATCTGCCAAACAGCAATATATATTATATATATTATATAATATATTATGTATATCCACAATATACCTTCACAAATACAGGGTTGTCACTAAAAAACTGAATAAAACAAAAATAACTTTTACAAACACATGTTTTTTAAATTTTTTATTATTTTATTTGGAAATATAATTAACTATGTAACCTACAAAAAAAAAAAAAAAAAAAATAGAAAAGATTGAAAGTGAACAAGTTATGATTTTTTCAAACCCCTCGTTTTTTCAGTGGCACCCTCTATATATTTTTCATAAAAATATCAACTACATTCAAGATGTAAATGATTCTTTCAAAAGACTCAACTTATTCTGGAACGTTCAATGGAATTTGAGATCCATGAATTAATGGATGGATTAATTATTACTATAGTTTTAATTTTCAATGGATGGATTAATTATTACAATAGTTTTAATTTTTAAAATTGTTACTATAAATTTAAATTTAATATATTTAAAAAATTGTTGCATATCGTCAAATTTAATTTTGATATTTTTAATATGTACAATTTTTTTTTAATAAATTTGATATTATTTTATTATATGTTTAAATCTAGCTTGTTAGTAATTTTTGATACAATTGCAAAGTGAGGATATAGTGAATTTCGTTTTAAGCGTAGATGGAATTTGAGATTAGTGAATTAACGGATTAATTATCACAATAGTTTTAATTTTTAGAATTGTTACTATAAATTTAAATTCAATATATTTAAAAAATTGTTGTATATCGTTAAATTTAATTTTGATATTTTTAATCTGTACAATTTTTTATCAATAAATTAATATTATTAATAAATTATAAATTATAATATTAATATTATAAATTAATAATATTATTTTATTTTATATTCGAATCTAGCTTGTTAGTAATTTTTGATACAATTGCAAAGTGAGGATATGTAGTGAATTTCGTTTCGGAGCGTAGATGGAATTTGAGATCGGTGGTTTATTTGACCAGTCTCTCCATAAAACCAGGCTGCTGCAAACCGACGAGAGCGGCTTAATTTCGACAGCAAGGAAGTTGGCGGTCGCGTCGGTGTACACTTTGCTCTCTCGCTGTTTACTCGGCTCGTCTTTTCGCCGAGGATCTCACAGACGGATGCCAGCGCCCCGGCATCGGGCGCGTGAATCGGCTCAACTTCGAGTTCGGCTAATGGCCGCGGTCGTCCACAGCGCTGGACGACGTTTCCCTCCAATTTTCGACCACGGTTTAAACGACTGCGACGCTTTTAAGCCAGGTCGTTAGCGTGCTTGCTCTGCCCCCCCCTGCTGTTTCTGGACCGTTGCCTAAACACACCGCTGCTGCTCCTGTCCAGAAACTGTGGCAACCGGTGTGTTACGATTCCGAAAGTTACCAGAGACTCTCTCTACACCAGGACTCTAGGAATTTGCTTAACGCGTGCGCAAGAGAGAGATAGAGATCTCTCTCTCTCTCTCTCTCCCACTGTCTTTTCGGCTGAATATGAGTCAACTGACCACGTATCTACGGATGTACGGCGCCAGCCACGTTAGACAGAGAGTTTCTAAAATTTCGGCGTGTCTCATTTTCTTAATTGGAAACGCGCACGAAGCGGTTTCAAACCGAGGGGGCAGGGGGGGGGGGAGTAGGCTGAGGGTATACGCGCATCTGGCAGCTTCATCTTCACTTGTAATTAGAAAGATGAGATTGATCTATTTAGATGTTCGTGTTCTGTATGTTTGATACACATTATATTCATATTGAATATGAAAATATTACGCCCAATGTTAAATAATATTGGATCTATTTACGTGTTACATATTCAATATCTGTTTATATACTATACTGAGTATAAAAAATATTATATTTAATATAAAATGTACATATTAGTATAATAATAATGTTACATAAAAAAATATTATATTACATGTTAAAATGTTAAAAATATTACATACAAAAATATATTTAATATATTTATAAATATAATATTAATTATAATATTTTATTTATTATATTTAATATTTATAAATAAAATATTATATTATATATTAAAATGTTAAAAATATTACATATAAGAATATTGTATTTTATATTTAATAAAATATAAATATTAATATAATAATAATATTACATAAAAAATTTTACGTATAAAATACATTAAAAATATTGTATTTAATATAAAATATAAATATTAATATAATAATAATATTACATTTATTAATGATAATATAGTGATTAGTATTATTAGATTAGAACAGTAACAATCGAATATTGTTGATAATTTAAGTTGATAATATAACTTTGAAAAGAAAAGAAATCGTATAATCGTATTAATCTGTTCGATCTCATTTTAAAGCATAAAGACT
Organism: Frieseomelitta varia; assembly: GCF_011392965.1. Lineage (NCBI taxonomy): Eukaryota > Metazoa > Arthropoda > Insecta > Hymenoptera > Apidae > Frieseomelitta > Frieseomelitta varia. The sequence goes on along the minus strand of NW_025110051.1, from coordinate 279,764 downwards.
ATAGCCTGAGGATGATTTTACATCATGCAACGAGTAAAAAAGCGAGGTTACTTTCCTTTCCTTTCCAACGTTATAAAAGTCCAGGCATGTATAAAAGTATTAAAAAATTCTTCTCGCGAATTCTTGACGAGAATTTGCCATCATTTTCGAGATTGAACTTCCCTTACTTTTTCTTCTTAACCATTTTATTGAAGGTTCGAGAAATGAGGGAAGCTCGAGAAATCCTGACATTTTGTCGTTTAACCTCGATGGCCAAAGTTTAACAAATCGTTACAGCGAGTTTTGAACAGTCGTTGCAAAGAGAAGATTTCAGTCTTCATAATAAATGATAAATTTTGTTATGAAAGTGATTTTTTTCATGTTCTTTGAAAGGACACGTATCCTCATTTTCAAAAAACGAATCAAGTAATGTACTCTTCAAAATGGAGTCTTCACGCTTTAAAATAAATTCAAATGGATCTTTAAATTATTATTATTATCATTTTTTATCAAGTTATGTCAGTATGAAATTATTAACATTGTTTCAATTATGGTCGTCACTATGGATCAACTGCTCTCCTCTCTTCAAATTAGAATGTACACGTCACATGAATTATTTCTCTCTTTAACCACGTTGCGCTGGCAACTGATTGCGGACCATAACGAGTGACCGAACCCTATACAATAATTTGTCGCTCTCTCTTCGAACTCGTCGGTACGATATTATCAACTTTGGAATTAGTAATTACTAAGAAATTAGAAATTTATTACCTGTTTTGCCTGGGTTATACTTAAATATTTAAAACTGAGAAAATATTGCAATTTTTGGACAAAAGATTCTCGACGTGCGTTGGAGGTTAACCACTTGGCGCTGGCAACTGATTGCGGACCATAACGAGTGACCGAACCGTACACAATAATTCATCGCTCTCTCTTCGAACTCGTCAGTACGATATTATCAACTTGTAATAGAAATTACTAAGAAATTATAAATTTAATGTCTGTTTTGTCTAAGTTATACTTAAATGTACTTAAAACTGAGAAAATATTGCAATTTTTGGACAAAAGATTTTCGACGTGCGTTGGAGGTTAACCACTTGCGCTGGCAGCTGATTGCGGACCATAACGAGTGACCGAACCCTATACAATAATTTGTCGCTCTCTCTTCGAACTTGTCGGTACGATATTATCAACTTGGAACAGAAATTACTAAGAAATTATAAATTTATTACCTGTTTTGCCTGGGTTATACTTAAATATTTAAAACTGAGAAAATATTGCAATTTTTGGACAAAAGATTCTCGACGTGCGTTGGAGGTTAACCACTTGGCGCTGGCAACTGATTGCGGACCATAACGAGTGACCGAACCGTACACAATAATTCGTCGTTCTCTCTTCGAACTCGTCGGTACGATATTATCAACTTGGAATAGAAATTACTAAGAAATTATAAATTTATTACCTATTTTGCCTGGGTTATACTTAAATGTACTTAAAACTGAGAAAATATTGCAATTTTTGGACAAAAGATTCTCGACGTGCGTTGGAGGTTAACCACTTGCGCTGGCAGCTGATTGCGGACCATAACGAGTGACCGAACCGTACACAATAATTCGTCGCTCTCTCTTCGAACTCGTCGGTACGATATTATCAACTTTGGAATTAGAAATTACTGAGAAATTATAAATTTATTACCTGTTTTGCCTGGGTTATACTTAAATATACTTAAAACTGAGAAAATATTGCAATTTTGGGACAAAAGATTCTCGACGTGCGTTGCAAGAGGTTAAGTTGCACGATAATTTCCTCAAGTTCGAATAATGAAATTTCACTTTCGAAATTTCCGAAATTGAATCGTTCGAAACTCCCCTTAGGAAGAGTGTCACTTCTTTCTTTCTACGATCGAGAGAAGTCTTCGCATCCAAAGGAAAATCTTTAATCCCGTTTCATTTGGTTCCCGCGAAGAAAGCGTATCGAGAAATCTTCGGCGATGCGACCAATACCCGGAGAAAGTATAAAAAGAAAGGACATCGGGGAGAAGAAACATCCCGGAGGACAGCGAACTTGCCGAGAAGGTAGATAGTCTAGGCTTTATAGATACCAAATGCTGGGTTGGTGAGGATGCACGGGTTATGGGACGCTTATAACTTGAACCGGTCGTAACGGAGAGCAATCCGGTGGAACTCAGGATTGGAACCTGAACTTTCACAACTGGCTCTTCCATTATAACTTTCCATTGTTCCGACCTTTTTCTCGATTTTAATTCGGGGAGAGTGAAACCATGGGACTCGAGATACCGGTGTCCGTGTTCCGAAAGCTGAACGGTGACAAAATCGAGGCAACATGCTCCTCTTGATACGAAGCATGTTGCCTCGATTTTGTAAAACAGAAACACATGACTGAACACATTCTAGAGCTTGAAGCATCCATTCTCAGAACGCGTCGTTCGCATCACTTCTCATCTCGAAACGTATAAATCGATTGTTTACAGCTCTGTCGATGTTATTTATTTTTATATTTGTTTCATGATACATTAATTTATTAATTTTTAATGTTACGTATATCCGGGGACGAAATACATTTAGAATGGACCGAAGCAGATATTTGACCAGAAGGAGATATGGAATAGGTCTGATGCATTTTCACCAAACCATATATTTTGAAATATTCATTAAAATGTAAAGCGGATTCACTTGTTAGTGAAAAAAATATTTAGACGTTCCCTCGACAGGATCGCTTCTGTGCGCACAAGTTTCGGTATTTACAGGCCGGGCAAAGGCACCATCCCATTCGTTTCAAGCTGGACGAAAGGCAGGGAACGATTTAAAGAGAGACCGTGGCTCCCTTTCGCCCCGAAGACGGGACGAAATCGTTCCCAGTTCCTTTAACTTTTCCCATTCTTTCGCCAGCCCCTTTGCGATTCTCTGCTCCGCTCTGTCTCCTCTTTTTCTTTCGCCAGTTCCCTCCAGCGCCCTCTTTGTTTCAAACCTCCTCCTTCCGTCGTTCATCAGCCCCCCCCTCCCCTCCCCCCGTCTGTCACGCTTTAACGCAGAAAGCTGGAAACTCGTGTTCCATCCATCGACTTTCCCCACCCAGGATCCGCTTGTTTCCACTGGCGTTCTCTCGCTTTGGAAACGTACATACACTCCCGTTCATAAATCACCGGACACTTTCTTATTTTGATCTAAACACAGATATATTTTTCTGGATTAATTTCAATGCAGAATCTTGTTACATGCACTCCATTTGGTCTATTTGATAATAACACTTGAAGACGAGACTGACATTTAATGTATATGGTCTGAATAAATATAGTATATAATAATATAGTAATATAGTATATGGTCTGAATAAATATTAAAGTGTATCAAAAACATGTATATGTATATTTGAAAAAATCGAGTCGATGCATTTTGGGATGAATTGGACAGAAGCCTACAGAAATGTGTCCAGAATCAAGAGAAAGACTTGTGGAAGAAACTAGAAGAAGCGTGGAAAGAAATTCATTCAGAAATATTATTAAAATTAGACTGAAGTATAGCGCGGTTATTTCTGGCTTTCATGTTTCATGTTCACACAAAGATGTAAGATACATTATATACAATTTGGAATTAAGACATATAAACAGTTTGACACATGTCACATTCTATATTCATGTCATATTCTTATTCAGACCATATACTATATTTACTATATACTATACTAACATATACTATATTTATTCAGACCTTATACGTTAAATGTCAGTTTGATAAACTTTGATATTCATTCGACCATATACTATATTTACTATATACTATACTATATTAACATATACTATATTTATTCAGACCTTATACGTTAAATGTCAGTTTGATACACTTTGGTATTTATTCAGACCATATACTATATTACCATATACTATATTTATTCAGACCATATACATTAAATGTCAGTTTGATACACTTTGACATTTATAGACCATATACTATATTTACTATATACTATATTAACATATACTATATTTATTCAGACCATATACGTTAAATGTCAGTTTGATACACTTTGATATTTATTCAAACCATATACTATATTACCATATACTATATTTATTCAGACCATATACATTAAATGTCAGTTTGATACACTTTGATATTCATTCAGACCATATACCATATTTACTATATACTATACTATATTAACATATACTATATTTATTCAGACCATATACGTTAAATGTCAGTCTCGTTTTCAATTGTTATTATCAAATAGAGCAAATGGGGTACATGTAACAAGACTGTACAATAAAATTAATCCGGAAAAGTATATCTGTCTTCTAGTAACTGTTTAGGTCACGAAATAAGCAAGTGTCCAGTGACTTATGGCCGGGAGTGTACGTACGTTTCAAACGAAACGCTCTTCGTCTTTCAACCCCCCCTTCTTTTCTTTCTTCTTGAAACGTAAACCCCCCTCCCCCTCCCCTAGTTCGCGTGGTTCCTCGCGACCTCTCGTAGCAGTTTCTGCAGCAGAAGGTTCTCTTATTTACCGAATCCTCGTCCCTCGTTTCTTGTTTCGACCGATCACCGTGTGTTTTCACGGTGTTTAGCTGCACTGGGTAGCCTTCTCCCCCTCTTGCTCCATTCCTGTACAGTGTTTCTTTCGCGTGTTGTTTGTCTTCGTCGGGGGGGAGTTGAACGACGAGCTCGTACGTCTTTCGTTTCGACGTGCCCCCTTTTACGCTTTTTACCTCGAGCTTACGAGCGACGCGTTGGGCAGAGTTTCGGGGAGCTGAAATTTGACTTCCGGTTAGTTTGATTCGATGCCAGTTGATTCTGGACTTGATGAAATTTCGATAATCTTTTTTTCATCACCTTTGTTAACTTTTTCGGCCTTTGTTTTGGGCCTCTCAAAAATATTATACCCGAGTGTATTTTACGATCATTTTATGATATTCAATACGAAATCTCCGCAACGGAACGAGGAAAATATTCCTCTCCGTTTCTTCCAGGGGGAAATTACATCGATTTCGGTTCACAAAATTTGGCCGTCCCTTTATATTTTTGTTGCGTGAAACTTTCGTCGCGGCGAGGTCTACGTAAAACTTCGAGCAAGTAGCGTAAATTCCGTCGTAATGGGTGTCGAACTGCTCTTTGCCCGCTCGGCTGTTTCAAAATACATCGTACGCAAATTTGATTCTTTCTTGCCTCGTTTAGTCACCTTTCTTCAAAAATCGTCTCTTCGAAAAAGTATCTTTGTACTCGCGTAACTCTGTCACACTTGTGCCACCACCTTTATCCATTTACGACGCGTCATTGAACATAATGGTTTGGACGAACGGTCGTGACTTTTGTACCAAAAAAAGGATACCTTCAAAGTCACTTTCTCTTTTACATTTCATTTCCTTCGTTTAATCGACGA
>NW_025110051.1:266646-273979 GCF_011392965.1 Frieseomelitta varia | reverse complement strand
CCCCCCCCCCCCTCGTCTTCGAAAGGTAAACAATCCTCGTCACGATACTTCCGACGAATGGATACTTCTTCCAAAGAACCCGCTAAAAATGGATCGGCCTATGTCGTGCCTCGTAAAAAGCACTCACCGAGTTAATCAATCATCCCCCCCCCCCTGTATCCGGCGTATGTTTTCGCTCGCCTTGCAATTACCAGCGCGTTCGCGACAGAACCCAAAAGGGGTTGCGATTCTTTCAACGAAGTCCGAAAGAGTTTCATTAAAAATATCGTAAAAAAAAAAACGGGGGAAAGAGAGGAGGGAGAGATGAGGGTGGATTCCAACTAAATGGAAACAGTTCTCTCTTCTTTTTTTTTTTTTTTCTTCTCTCTCTTTTCTTCGGTCGATATCTACGAGCGAAAACGGTTTCTTTGGCCAGATCGAGGCTCGGTCGCGATACGGATAAATAAACGAACAAATGGAGTGAAAAGGGAGCGGATCTCGCGGTTCAAAGGACTGCCAGACATTCCAGAGGGGGGCGCTGGTTGGCCCGGTAGCCTCTCGTTTCAATGCTCGCCGCGAGCATCCTGGATAACGAACAGCTGGCGAGATCCCTTTGAGTCGCGGTAAGTTCTCAGCCGCATGCTTCCACAATCCCTCTCACAGTTGGCTACACGACGGTGACCGTTCCTTCGTTCCACTGATGCGAGAAACGCCAGGCGAAGTTTGGAAAAACGCGCGTCGAGAATTTTTTGTCCCAAAATTGCAACACTTTTACAGCTTCAAGTGTATTTAAGCATGTACTAAATTACAGTTAATTAAACTTATTAAATTATAATAAAATATAAATTAGTTAAATTATAATAAATTTATAATTTCTATTCCAAGTTAATAATAATAATAGTTCGAAGAGAATGCGACGAATTATTGTGTACGGTTCGGTCACTCGTTATGGTCCGCAATCAGTTGCCAGCGCAAGTGGTTAACCTCCAACGCACGTCGAGAATCTTTTGTCCCAAAGTTGCAATATTTTCTCAATTTTAAGTATATTTAAGTATAATCTAGGCAAAACAGGTAATAGATTTGTAATTTCTTAGTAATTTCTGTTCCAAGTTGATAACATCGTACCGACGAGTTCGAAGAGAGAGCGACGAATTATTGTGTACGGTTCGGTCACTCGTTATGGTCCGCAATCAGTTGCCAGCGCAAGTGGTTAACCTCTAACGCAAGTCGAGAATCTTTTGTCCAGAAATTGCAATATTTTCTCAATTTTAAGTACATTTAAGTATAACCTAGGCAAAACAGGTAATAGATTTGTAATTTCTTAGTAATTTCTGTTCCAAGTTGATAATATCGTACCGACGAGTTCGAAGGGAGAGCGACGAATTATTGTGTACGGTTCGGTCACTCGTTATGGTCCGCAATCAGTTGCCAGAGCTAAGTGGTTAACCTCCAACGCACGTCGAGAATCTTTTGTCCAGAAATTGCAATATTTTCTCAATTTTAAGTATATATAAGTATAACCTAGGCAAAACAGGTAATAGATTTGTAATTTCTTAGTAATTTCTATTCCAAGTTGATAATATCGTACCGACGAGTTCGAAGAGAATGCGACAAATCATTGTGTACGGTTCGGTCACTCGTTATGGTCCGCAATCAGTTGCCAGAGCTAAGTGGTTAACCTCCAACGCACGTCGAGAATCTTTTGTCCAGAAATTGCAATATTTTCTCAATTTTAAGTATATATAAGTATAACCTAGGCAAAACAGGTAATAGATTTGTAATTTCTTAGTAATTTCTATTCCAAGTTGATAATATCGTACCGACGAGTTCGAAGAGAATGCGACAAATCATTGTGTACGGTTCGGTCACTCGTTATGGTCCGCAATCAGTTGCCAGAGCTAAGTGGTTAACCTCCAACGCACGTCGAGAATCTTTTGTCCCAAAATTGCAATATTTTCTCAATTTTAAGTATATTTAAGTATAACCTAGGCAAAACAGGTAATAAATTTATAATTTCTTAGTAATTTCTGTTCTAAATTGATAATATCGTACCGACGAGAATGCGACAAATCATTGTGTACTGTTCGGTCACTCGTTATGGTCCGCAGTCAGCTGCCAGCGCGAGTGGTGAACACGTTACACTTGTCAGCCATAACCCCTAAACATTGTATTTCCCGGTGAAAGTCGTCACCTTTCGGTAAAATGTTGGTAAATTATAGTTCAAAGGGTGGGTAAGAAAATTTTTCAGACTGTTCCACTCTCACACGTTTCATTTTCTGAATGAAAACGAACGAGAAGAATGGTTTAAAAAAAGCTGAAAATTGATGTTCGATAAACCTAAATCGCGAAAGAACGGGAGAAAATGCGAGGGTTCAACGATCGCCGTTCTCGAGGAACTCGGCGAGTCACGAAATTCCCGGGAACCGGAAGTTCACCTGGTAAAAGGGGGCGCTAATCCGTGCTGCACGCGGCAATAATAAAGAGTCCGGCTCGGCGACGATCGTTCGTCGTAATAAGATGGCGTGATCGCCACTGGAAACAGGTTTTCGCCAGGCTGCATTAAGCCATTGCCGCGGCCCACCGAGATTTATTCCATCTCCCGTCTATTTTCCATCGTCCTTCACGCGACGTCGCGCCAACTTTTTGTGCACTTTCCTCATCCCCTGGCTCCTCTCGTCGTTTATTATTTAATAAGGCGCGCGCTTGGCCCGCAGAAGCATTGGCTGTTAGTTTCTCTCGTAACTTTTCTGTTGAAAATTAGTATTCCCTCGTATCGCTATCTATCGAATTTAGATTGCCTCTTGAACGTTCGTTGCTTTCGACGACGACAAAGTTCAAAAGAAAAAAAAAAGAAACATGAATTTAAGAAGAATCGTTTGGCAATCGTTTTATATTAGATAAGAATTATTGTAATTATAACAGGGACAAGTTTATGTTTGGAGTGTGGCAAGCAAGAACGAAATTGAATTTATATTTAATTATATAAGGTTTTGGATACCATTTTTCATCGAGGAATGTTGCCTGACAAAAATTTATTTTGACATTTTCTGTTCGTTTCTTTTTTTCTTTCCTTCTGAATTCGTTTATTTAACATTTTCTGTCATTTTCGTCTGTTCTGTTTGTTCTAAGGGGCTCCCCCTCTCTCTGAAGAACTCATTTGAATTAGAATTGCTGTTTACAATTTATTAAGAAAATAATTATACAACGGATCAAAGCGAATCGTCGAATGTTTCATCATTTTTATCAAGGAATGTCTTTTTGATCATGGGGTTGATCTCTGGAATATATTTTGGTGATATATTTAATTATATCGTGGAATAATGTTTAATAAATATCATGAAATATTTTATATTTTATTTTATATTTTAATTTTATTTTTATAATAAATATTTTATATTTTATTTTATATTTTAATTTTATTTCTATAATAAATTTTATTTTATTTTTTATTATAGTACCACATTCTTCCAGTGGGAGTTTTCGAACACGCTATTGTTGTCTGACGAATTTTAACCTTCGAATGACCTTGACGAGTTTATTTCTACATTTGTGTATATTCTGAAAAATAACGCGAAAGAAACACTGATTTCTATTTTTATGTAAATGTTTAGAAAAAGGAATCATCGAGAATTGAAATATTGGATTGGACAAATACAGAATCACATCATCATATCTGACAGTTAAGAAATATTGATTTCTACTTTTGCATAGATTTTAGAAAAAGAAAATACTGGATCACACGAATACAAAATCGCAATACACATTTGATAACACAATTGGATCGAGATGATAATTGATGATAATTAATATAATGACGATTAATTTAATATAATAATATTTATAACAATATAATTCAACATAAACTCAAACTTAACAGTTTAAGAATAAAATAAGATTGTTTTATTTGTTCCAACCTACTAAATTAAAAAAAAAAAAACTGTAATTTTCGATCATTGTGCAACGATGGACGAAACAATTCGCTCGCGGTTACACGAGAATCGATGGTAGCTCGCGGTTCTGGTTGATTGATGGTTGATCGCTGTCTGTTGATTTACCGCTTGAAGAATTGATCGTCGTTTCACTGAACTTTTTCTTCTTCTTTTTTTTTTTTTTTTTTTTTTTTTTTTTGTCTTTCTGCCCCGATATTTCACGATCATTTCGATTTGTTTCTTAACACGTTCCACGTCGCGAGCACCGATTAAGATCACCGACAGAGATAAATTTCGAAGTAAAAAGAACAACGACGAGGCCGTTTGGTGGTTCGATCATTTTTTTAGCCCGTCGAAGTTACGTTAACGCGATATCTCATTTGCAGTTCTTTTCGAGCAATTTTTCTTCTTTTTTTTTTTTTTTGGTTCGTATGCAATGTCCTTTCATTTCAAATAATCAAACCTAACCTAAAACTAACGTAACGACACCTGCAAGCTTTTACTTTTGATTTTGCATTTTACAATTTATTTCAATCTCTTTTATAACAGAGCACAGAGTCCCTCTTTGTCAAAATCAAAACTCTATAACTTCACTTTTGCATTTGCATTTTCATTTTAACCCCTTTTTTCTCGCGTACAACAGGTTGAGAACCGCTGCTTTAGATTAATTGATTAAAGAATTGAAATATTCTATACTTTTCAAATTGTTAGAATTTCGCTTGTGAAAGCATAACATCCTAATAAATATATTGAAAATGTTATTTTATTTCAGCCGGAATCTAAAATATTAAATAGTATTTAAAACATCTAGAACACTATCCAAGTGTACAATTATGTTACATAATTATAAAAATATAATGGTACTTGAAATAAAATTTAAATAGTATTTGAAATAAATATTAAATAGTATTTAAAGTATCTATTATTTCGCCAAGTATCATCCAGCTCTTTGATTAGGACACTATAGTTATATTCTGTGACTATGACAATCACTCGGAGAATACTAGATTCAATCAGTAAAAAAATGATTTTCCAATCGCGAGATTCTCTGTTCTAGTTCTGACAAATTTCGAAAGTTAAAATATTGCAGGAAGCTGCAAGTTGAGTATTTATAGTGCATAATGGCCCTTAAATGGCGTTGAACAAGTCAAAGAACATTCCACTTTGTACGATGAAAATTTCATCTTTGCTTAACGCGGTGTAAAACAGAGGTTGACGTAGCACGTGTATCATGCATCGTGAAATTCCTCGATTCTCCAACGACCGGAGAGCTTTAGTCAATCAATAATCGCTTGATTAAATTCCTATAAGTAAACTGCAGCATAGTTCGCATAATCGAAACCGAAAATCTCCCGGCGAGGCACGATAAGCTCCGGATAACGACAACTAACAGCGCTCGAAAAAAAAAAAGAGAGAAAAGAAAGACTCAAATGAACATTATTTCCCATAAAATGGAACTTGGCGCGCGATTTCTCGAGTCTTCTCAAATTTTAATCAGAATGTCCGGGGACGTTTTCTCTGTTAAATTAATAGAATCGAACGTGACCGTTCATCCATTCAGTGGCGTGGAAATTCGAGGTGAAAAGTATTTGAAATATTAATCGAGAAAAGACGTTCTCATTTGAAATGAAATATTCGAAAATTTCTACTCTGCTTGATACTTATTTCCATTTGAAGGTATCGGTTTCTCGTTGGAATGGAGTATTTGAAATTTTCATTTCACCGTGAGAGAATTTTTAATGTAATTCTTCTCGATGGAAGCTCAAGGTCACTCTTTTGACTAATTATGCAGGGTGTTTCGTAGCTTCGTGGGAGCTGGTTGTAAATATACGCCTAAAAACAATGAAAAAGAGTCATATAAATATATGTCCTATCTGTCTTCGTTCAAGAGGTATAATGAATTTTACAAACAGAGCAAACTCTAGTAAGCCAGTTTTACCCGGGATGGTATATTCAATTTTCATAATAATCATAATTGGGATAAAGAAAACCCACAGATTATTGTGCATTCAAGACATCAACACCAGTTTAGTTTGAACGTACGGGCAGGAATAATTGATAAATTTTTAATTGGACCTTTTTTCCTTGATGGGAAACTAACAGGCACAAAGTACGTTGATTTTTTNATCTTTTGTAAAAGTAATTAAAAATTCAATTATATCTCATAAGCGAAGACAGACAGGACATATATTTATGTGACTTTTTTTACATTATTTTTAGGCGTACAATCACAAGTTGAAACACCCTGTATATTATAACACCTTGAGCACGTGAATGATGACGTGCAAAATGATTTTTCCCTCAGCCCCACTGTGCTACGCGTCGCGTTTCTTTCGACCACCACTTTGTATATTTCTTCGCGGAATGCGCCGACCGGCTGAAAAATACGGAGTTTATTTCGAATTTGCGGTAAAATACGTCGCGATACCGGGCAAATTTGTAATATCCTGTGTATCACGCGAGCGTGGATTTATGACCGAATGAAATTGTTGCGTGAAAGAAACGTCGATACGATGAGGTATCGAGCGTTACGTCGCTTCGAAATTTCTTCGCTTTGTACGAACGCGTCGTTCTCGAATTACCGACGAAGCAAAAAAAAAAAAAAAAACACTCGAACCGCGCATTGATTCAAGTGCAGTCATCCGATATGTAAAGATCTGCAAAGTGATCTTGAGCCACGAGATATTAGTAACAATCATCTGTAACTTTCGTCGCACATGAATTTTACAATTTTACTTTTCAACTTGTTGCCAAAATCGTAGCACGAGATTGAATTGAAAGTGAAAATCGAAATTGATTTTCTTCAACCAATGTCGCAAGAGTGATATCTGTTTCTTTAACTTTGCTTCTGCAAGATGAGTTTTAATACACTTTAAACAGTCGAAATGTTGAATTGCCGAAGCGACACTAACTTCTCTCTGAACGACGATTTTCGTGAAAAGAATTTCCCCATTACGTTTACATTAATCGGCTCGTTTACATTAAAGTAACTTTTCACGAACCCAGTTAATCCGAAGAGCCTAGGCCCTTCTCGTGAAAAGCGGCCGAATCGTTCTCGCCGCAGCCGAAAAATTCGTCGGCGAACAAAAGGTGAAGAAGCCTCCGAGGGGAGGGCTTGTTTGTCGCGATCGTACGTCGAGGAAGTAACCGAGCGTGGCCCCGGTGACAAAGGGACTCGGATCGCGTGTAATTTAATTCGTGGCGTGCGTTCGAAGCGTGGAGAACTGGCGGTCTGGTGGTGGTGGCGGAGGGGGGGGGGCGCGTCCTCCGCGCGAAACGCCGGAGGAGTGGGGAGAAGAAAGAGCGTCGAGGAGAGAGGGAGACGGTTGGCGGCGGAGAGGGGGGAGGGGGCACTGGTTAAAGTAGACGTCGTTGTCAAAGTGCAGCTAGCCGAAAGACACACAACTCCGTCGTTACGAGGGGGG
>NW_025110051.1:256734-265384 GCF_011392965.1 Frieseomelitta varia | reverse complement strand
GGGGGGGGGGGGGGGATCGCCCCGGTGTGCGGTGAATCCTCGTTGCACCGTCACGATTTCGTGCTGGTGTGGTATTGATCCACCCTCGGTGGAGCGCGACCGCCGGGATCTCTCTCTCTCTTTCTCTCTCTCTCTCTCTCTCGTCTGCGTGTTCTCGCGCGCTTCTCCGTGCCCCCTGCTCCCCCCTCCCCTCCCCTCTCCTCCTACGTAGCGTCGCATCGCGCCTTCTTTTCCTGCAGCCAGCGTTCCTTTCCCGTTTTCTTCTGCCTCCTCTCTTCGGAGGAATCTCCTCTCCGTCCCAGTTCCTCGTCCCCTTGCCCCCTCTCTCACGTCTGTTTATCATCGTCTTTGTTTCGTTTTGTTATTCCCTCCCTCCGTTCTGCCAAGGCGCGGCGAACTTCTCGTTGTTTTCTTTCTTTCTTTCGTCTCTCGACCGAACGCCGAGGCTGGTCGTCTGGTTGCTTCAGAAAACTGGAATTATATAACTAGGGGGGGACGGTGGAATGGTAATGCGCCGGATATGGGATCCGACCATCCGTGACTCGACGAATAATGCTGGTAATTATGAGAGTGGTCTAAGTGAAGAATTTAAAAGGAACAAGTTTCTCGGGTTATTTTGAAAATGAAAACAGTCTGTATGTAATTTCTAAGTCGAGTTCAGTTAACGATTCATTTTGCGATCGTGGGCTAAGTTGCACTCTCGTGAATTTGTCATTCATGGAGAAGTAATTAATTATTTTAAAAATAATTCGGGTAAAATTGAAGAAAAGTTGTTGCCGACTTTTATTGGTCGTAATAATTATTCTAGAAATGTTTCTGATAAACGACTAGTGCGATGCATAACTGAAATATTAAAATATCACATCCGAGTTATTCAAATGTCACGTTTCCAGCAGTTCATTGTCTCGATGAATAAATTCATTTTGAAAGAAAAGTATTTTTTAAAAATTGCCCCACAGCATAAGATATTCTATAAAACTTCTTTCCATTATACACCATCGTCTGAGCAATAACAGAAGAAAATTACAAAGGTACCAAGGATTTGCTATGTCACACCAGTTATTTTACCAGAAATCTTTTAGAGTTCAGAAATTTCCAAAGGGTGAGAAGAAAACGATAAAAATTATAATTACACAGAAACACAATTATTTAAAAAACGCGAATCAACAGGCTTGATTTATATTTATTTTCATAACAAAATTCGCTGTTTTTCTTTGCCAGCCAGTTTTAATTTTAATTCTGAAACTGACCCCAAGTCATTTCAAGCTTCAAGAGTCGTATATTTCCCCTATATTGTGCTACACAAATGCACAAAATTTCACAGTGACGACAAATCATCTTATCTTGCGAGACCAAGTATTTTCTGTTTCACAGTATAAACATACTTTTCAAACTTTCAAATGTATCTCGAAATGAGAAGTCGTTACAAATGAAATTAATCTCTGGTTAATTGACGCTGTGCATCTTCACACTCTGTCAATTAACAGCTTCGTCTATTTTTTTTTCGAGGGAATTGCATGGCCGATGGCCATCGTCAAGACGGTAGCTGCTGGGAATATTCATGCGGGCCGCATTATGGCTGCTCGTTGGCAATAATGTGACGCAAGCTGCGCCACGTGTGCGGCTGACAGCCGTTGGAATATATCGCCCCGATTCTCTGCAAAACAAAATTCCACTGTCGTGGAATGCTCCTCGCGATTACTCCGTCTCTCACTCGCTCGTCGTTCAAGTATCAGGACTCGTCTCCTGACTCGTTGGTTCCCTGTGAAATTTGATAAATCGCTCGAATTTTCGAGCAAACACATCTCAATTAGCTTCTGGTATAATATATTTCCTCAGTAAAGCCGCAATATTGAAAAGTTTATTATTTAATATTTTTTATTTTAATATTGAAAGTTATTTATTATTTAATATTGAAAGTTACTTTAATATTATATTAATATTTTTTATATTTAATAAATATATAAATATATGTTTAATTTATATTTTATTATATATAAATTTATATTTTATAAATACATAAATATATATATATAATATATATATAAATATATATTTTATATTAATATTTTTTATTTTAATATTAAAAGTTACTTTAATAATATTATATTAATATTTTTTATATTTAATAAATATATATTTAATTTATATTTTATTATATATAAATTTATATTTTATAAATATATAAATGTATGTATATATATTATATATATATATAAATATATATTTTATATTAATATTTTTTATTTTAATATTGAAAGTTACTTTAATGACTAAAATAATAACAAAGTTGTGTTGGCCATCAAAGACCACCGTGATATTCAAGTAATCAATAACGTGCAGTGTCCAATAATGTTCAATTCATTGTAACCAAATTCATTGTAATTATAATTAAGATTTTTATAATTACATATATAATAAACGTATTTTAAAGTTTAATAACCTTTTCTTCGTACAAATGAAGAACGTCAGTCATCAAAAATTGCTGTGGCAGTAAAGATGTTAATAATACACGATTAGCCAAATTTAGCTAAAATTTTCATACGTATATTCTGTTGAATGTATCAGTTATTTCATTTATTTCAACGTCTGATGATCTTTTCTTCGTATGAATAACGTTCGTTGTCAAAAACTGTCATATATATAATAATATACAATCAATAATAATATACAATTAACAATTAATATGGCTAATATATAGCAGTTATTAAATTTAGTTAAAATTATTCCACGTGAATACGAGATTTTTATTATTATATCGAATATGTGAATTTTTTATTTATTTTAAAATTTCCATACACAGCATTGAAGACTCATTAAAGACCACTATGGCAGTTAACATGTTAATAATATTGCAATTATAATTTAATATACTACAAATTATAATTTATACTACTATGTATAAATAATTTATACTATTATATATAAATATATTTATAATAGTATAAATATTATTTATATATATATATATATTTATAATAGTAAAATTTATATATAAATATATATAATTTTATTTTATTTTATATAAAATTTAATATAATATAAAATAAAATAATATAAATATAAATGTAATATAATATAAAATAAAATAACATAAAATTTATATATAAATATATAAATTTATATATTTATATATATATTTATAATAGTGTAAATATTATATATTTATACTATCATATATAAATAATACTATTTATACTATTATTTATATATATTACGTTAAGTCATAAATACGAGATTCTTGTTATTACATCGTATATACGAGTCTTTCATTTATTTCAACGTTCAATAATCTTTTCTTCGTATAAATAACATTCATCATCAAAGACCGCCATGACAGTCGACGTGCCAAAACTACACTACAATACAAATAACGAATTGTCAAATTTAGTTAAAAGTTTCGTACGAAATTGAAATAAATACGAGGCTCTTTTAATTTCACCGGATAAACGAACTCTTCTCGTTTATCTATATAAATATTCGTTTCATCTATTTCAAAAATCTTTTTTTATTCGTACAGATAATCTTCAAAAGCCACCAGTATAATTTAATAACGTACAATATCCAAATCCAACGAACACCGAGATCGCTATATATCTCCTTACCTCAACATCTTCTCGCGTCTAATCTAACCTCTTCCCTAACATAACCTCCAAATCGCATCAACAACTCTGAAATACTAAGTTCTCCCAATAATTATTCGGAGTAACCCTCTCGCTGCTTTCTGTCCCGAAAGCTCACGAACGCCATTTACGAACGAAAGAAACGAAACGAAACGAAACGAGTGGAGGAGGAGAAAGCAAAGCACGCGTGGCGGAACCGGCGGCGTTAACCAGATTGGCGGTTTGCCTGGCGGCGCCTTTGCGTGTTCCGTAAATTAATTGTAACTCGCAGCCGTGTTCGTATTGTTCGCATTATCCGACCATTAACGGGAACAATGACGCCCCCGGTGACGACGAATCAATTTCCAGGCCCGCTTGATTTCGACCTTTGGAAAAGTCGGCCAGCGCCAGCTCTCCCAACCGGTAACTGGAATGGCGGATTAGAATCGCGGGTATCAAACTTGCCCCGCTCTGCGTTGTCGGTTTCAAATTTGTCTGAGCCGAATGTACACGAAATTTTGTTCATTATTGTTTTCGTAGTACTAGCTCGCGGGTCGCTAAGTCAGTGACGTCGCTTGGAAAGGGGGAGGGGAGGATGGTTACAATCCTCTAAAAAGTTTACAAAAGTCGCCTTTTTGTTTTGCAACGTTTACTTTTGCAAGTGAAGAGCAAAGACGTCGAAAAATTGATGTAAAAGGGGTGACATCGTGCCCAGTCACCCCTGCACTATACATTAGNATATATATATATATATATATATATATATATATATATATATACTTTATTTCTTAATATTTTTTATTGTCTGTTCTCTCTTTTGTTATATAAAAAAACTAGCAAAGCTACCCATTCTGAGAAATCAGGGATCTAGTGTGTTTTTTTTTTAGTGTTTGTTACATCTGTTTAATCGTAAGCGCTGTATAAAATTTTTTGGACACAACTAACTCGTATAACATTTAAGAGTTGAAATACCTACATGTATACGTAACCAAGTCGTAAATCATGAAACACAATTATGCATTTATTTCTTACGTTTAAGCTCTAACCGAACACTTGTAATTTTCTTAACATTTTTCGAAAAATAATTAAAATTCTTTTATACATATGATGATAAGTTTATGAAAATCAACGCGTGGGCCAGTGCCTGATCAGGTCGAAGTGTTTTTGGCTTTTGTACGTATATCGATTTTATGCAGGGTGAGTTGTTGGTAACGAAGAATGAGGAGAGAAACTTTGTCCACTCGAGATGATCAAATTTGAAAGTTTATGAGAGCTCTGCTCTCGGTTAAAAGTTAGAAATAACGCGATTGCAATCGAAAGACGTTTGCAAAATATTTTCATTTTTTTTCTTTTCCTTTATCGTTGAAAGCCTCCTTCCTTTTTCCTTTTTTCATTTTTATTGTCATTCTGAAAATTGTTTTCATTGTCATCGTTGTAACTTGGCTCAGCTGTGTTTTCGCTTTCAATTTATCAAATTACTGACAAATCGATAATTCTCTTTTACTTCAGTTGCCCTGATTGACACGTGTTCATATTTTTAAATTTTCTTATATTATAATTTCTTTATATTTTATATTCTTATATTTCGTATGTTTTCAAACTCTAAACGATTTTTTCGAAAACGAGGCCTCGGACGAAAACAATTTTACGACTCTCTTGTTTAATTTTTTTTTTTTTTTTTCACGTAAAAATGTTCTCCAATACAATTATATTACACTTACTCTATATACAGAGTGTCCGATTTTAATCTATAAATGAAATTATCTTCCAAATCATTTACTATTCGAGCAAAACGGTCGACACATTTTCCAATAATAAAGTTCTCGTTTCTCGCGAGAAAAAAATTTCCGCCGAGAACATAAATGACGCAGTCACTTCAACCTAGTATTAGTTATTCACGCATGTTTGACGATCGACGATTCGTACGGGCATTCGACTCGCAAAGTGGCGAGATTGGCAAACCAATCGGAGATGCCGAGTGTTCGTGGTCGATGAACGATTTGCAATGCATTCTAACGTTCGCGATCGAGAGGAGGCAAACGGCGAAATCAGTGGAATCTAATGGGTTTGGTCAGACGGCACGGCAGACGCTCGCTCTCAGCGAAGTAGCTTCGGATGTCTGTGGCCAGACGTATACCGATACGATCATCCCGGCGATAATCTTTTTTTTTTCAGTTGAAATTAACCGACAACCTCTGATCTTTCAGTTTTGTTTCACAACTCTTGATCGTTGTAATTTATATCAATTGCATAGTAATTTACACTCTTGCAAATGTATTCAGACATTTTTGAAACGAAATATATATATATATATATATATATATATATATATATATATATATATATATATATATATATTTCTTTTTATATATTTATTCGTTAATTAATGCCAATTGCATAGTGACTCTTACAAATATATTTAGACATTTTTAAAACGAAATATATATATATATATATATTTCTTTTTATATATTTATTCGTTAATTTATACCACAATTGCATAGTGATTCTTACAAATATATTCAGACATTTTTGAAACGAAATATATATATATATATATATATTTCTTTTTATTTATTTCTTTTATATATTTCTTTTTATATTTATTCGGACAAATATTGAAAGCTTCATAATATCACATTTATAATTAAAAAAATTGCACGACAATAAACTTGGGTTGATTTTAAAGCCTGGGGACTTCGTTTTCGTCAACGTCGCTTATTTTATTTTAATTGTAACTGTTTTATTTTAATTGTAACTTTATAATATATAGTGGGTGAGTAAATGAACTCTTCTTCTCGAAAATTGTTACAGCGTGTCCAAATATAACAGTGTGTTATATGATAATATGCGGTGACATGTACTAAAATATACAGTATGTCCCATATACTAACATATGCAGTATGTTATATCATAATATGCAGTAGTATGTATTAAAATATACGGTACGTCCAATATACTAAAAGATACAATATGTCCAATATACTAAAATATACAGTATGTCCAATATACTAAAATATACAGTATGTTATGTGATAATATGCAGTAATATGTACTAAAATATACGGTGTTTTATATGATAATATGCAGTAATATGTACTAAAATATACAGTATGTCAAATATACTAAAATATACAGTATGTCCAATATACTAAAATATACAGTATGTTATATAATAATATCTCCTAAAATATACTGTATGCCCCATATACTGAAATATATAGTACGTTCAATATACTAAAATGTACAGTCTGTCATGTGATAATATTCAGTAATATGTACTAAAATATATAGTATGATCAATATACTAAAATATACAGTATGTTAAATGATAATATCCAGTAATATGTACTAAAATATACAGTATGTCCAATATACTAAAATATACAGTATGTTATATGATAATATGGAGTAATATGTCCTAAAATATACAGTATGTCCAATATACTAAAATATACAGTGTGTTATATAATAATATGGAGTAATATCTCCTAAAATATACTGTATGTCCCATATACTGAAATATATAGTACATTCAATATACTAAAATGTACAGTCTGTCATTTGATAATATTCAGTAATATGTACTAAAATATATAGTATGTCCAATATACTAAAATATACAGTATGTTAAATGATAATATCCAGTAATATGTATTAAAATATACAGTATGTCCAATATACTAAAATATACAGTGTGTTATATGATAATATGCAGTAATATGTCCTAAAATATACAGTATGTCCAATATACTAAAATATACAGTATGTCATATGATAATATCCAGTAATATATACAGCGCGTCCAAATATAACTGTATGAATAATATGTCTAACACCTAAACGCGTATCATGTTTAAAAAAAAAAAAAGAGAGAGAAAAAGAAGAAACGCGCACATAATACAACAATAATAATAACAGCTTTTTTCACATTTCGTCTCGAAACTCGAGATATTCTTCAATTTCTGAGAGAGAGAGTTGCAAACGGGTCGAGAACGAAGCACGGTTAATGATTAGAATTTAAGGAACGTCGTTATCGAGCAATTACTCAATCCAGTGACGAGAGAGAAAGAAAGAGATAGAGAGAGAGAGAGAGAGAGAGAGAGAGATAAAACTTTGAAAAATTCGAAATTTTGTAAAATTACGCGCCGGTAATTGACGTAATTAACGGTCAAAGTTTCACGCGAGGGGGCGTGGGAGGAGGAGGAGGAGGAGGGTCGGGAGGGTTGGCTAAGACGCGTAACGCGAGCCACTTTCGCGACCTCGTGATATTTATTGGGGAAAGTTGGCCGGTCAGGCCGCCGTCCGGGCGAAAAGAAAAAAAAAAAAAAAAAAAAAAAAAGGAAAAAGAAGGCTGAAAAGGCTGACGCACGCGGAACCAGGGGAAACCGGGGAATATTGAAACGAGCCCCGCGGTCATAAATCCTCAAGGCCTGTCCGCCTGGTTCCACGGTTATTCCACTTAGGAGAAATTAAACCAGGGAGCCTTACCCGGTACGCGAGCTCCCGCGAATCGTTTCCTCGCGACTACCCTCGCTAGTTGCCTGACCTTCGTCCCTTCCGTATCGATTAGAAGAATTATATTAATGGGAACTCCATTTCTCAATATCGACAGACTTCACGGCGAATTGGGTATTAAATCCTTTGCACTCACGGCTATTTCCTCTCCCATCCCCCGAGCGCTTAAATCTGGCCAGTGGCTCGGATTTCCCCTTTTTCCCCCGTATTAAGATATTGCTGAATTGAATTAAATAAAATTACAATTATAATTGCAAATTACGCAGGATATGACGAAATAAAATAAAATAATATACGATAAAATATAATGGAATTACATTGTGTAAATAAATTGTATGACAGAACTTCGTAGGATATTGCGATAAAATGAAATAATAAAACGAAATAAAAAAAAGATGAAATATAATAAAAATAAAATAAAACTATAATAAAGTAAAAATAAAATAAACCTATAATAAAATAAAAATGAAATAAAACTATAATAAAATAAAAATAAAATATATGCAATAAGTAGTGTAATATCTGAACAG
>NW_025110051.1:222032-256726 GCF_011392965.1 Frieseomelitta varia | reverse complement strand
AGAGTAAAGGTGGCGAACTGGCGGCCCTTGCCCCCACTTGAAAATAAAATAAAACTATAATAAAATAAAAATGAAATAAAACTATAATAAAATAACAATAAAATATATGCAATAAGTAGTATAATATCTGTCTAGTGAGCAGAGGTGGCGAACTGGCGCCATTTGCCCTTACTTGAAAATAAAATAAAACTATAATAAAATAAAAATAAAATAGAACTGTAATAAAATAAAAATAAAATAAAATTGTAATAAAATAAAAATACTTCAGCAAATCCGCAATATGCGACATCGCATCGTTAGAAAAATGTGTCATACATTCTGTCTGCCATAAATGAGACAGTACATTTTAAATACTGAAATTCGACAAAGTTGACAATGTAAAATTCGAATGTTTCTGTACCTTTGTTTGTTGTAAGCTCTTTTCAACCAAATCAAAGCGTTTTGCGACGTTTTTCCTAAGTTCTGGAACACCCTGTACATAGGATTTCAGAATTTCTCCTTTTTGTCGGGCAAAGGTGGGGCGAAAATGATAATTAGTCATTTCGACGCACTGGCGGATTGGTCAAAAGACAGGCCCGCGGCTAAAAGTTCCGGCTCACAAAGCTGCCGGGATATAATTGCAATTAACTCGGTGGAAATTCCCGGCTAGTCGATAAAAGCGACTAGGGAGACGGTCAGCCGTGATAAACATCAACAACGGCCGCGTTTTAGCCTCTGTCGACCGGGCACCGATGCTCTTTCATCCGAATCGACTCGACATCTAAACAGTCCCCGCTAAAGTGTGAAATAACCACTCGGCCGACTCGCCCCTGTTTCGTCAGTTTCTCTGTTGTCGAGTTCATCGTCTTCGTAGGAGCCTTTGCCGTAGCAATGACGCACGATTCTTTCATTACTGTTCGGTAAAGAAAAGACAGGGTGTCCATTAAGTACAATTTCAAAATTATTTATTATATAATTGTTCTGTACAATTTCAAAATTATTTATTATATAATTTTATCACAATATTATAAAATATATCTTATATTATATTATATATATCTAATATATATCTTATATTATAATATATATATATATTATATAATATATATCAAAGGCTAAGTCTCTGTACAATTTCAAAATTATTTATTATATAATTTTATCAGAATATTATAAAATATATCTTATATTATATTATATATATCTAATATATATTCCACAATATATATTATATTATATATATCTAACATATATCTTATAATATATATAATATAATATATATCAAATATATTATATAATACATATCACAAAAATATGACAATGCAGTGACAATGAAAAGACAGACAAGTGAAAATTATTACGAAAACGAGACGTCTGTTACGTAAGTTTTTACGTCTTACGGACTTTCGTGGCTGGCGATCTGAAATACCGACGCAGCAAAATGATCACTCGTAGCGCACTCTGCGTTAAACAGCGGCGAGTTGGGGAACTAATACAGCGTGACACTGACGCAGCGTTGTCAAACTTTCGGAATAACGAAAAATGTGAATCTATTAGCTATTCGAAATCATTTGACCGTACGTCTAATATATCTAATATAAACGTATATATATGTAATATATATCTTACCTTATATTATAATATATATAATATAATATATATCAAATATATTATATAATACATATCATGAAAATATGACAATGCAGTGACAATGAAAAGACAGACAAGTGAAAATTATTACAAAAACGAGACGTCTGGTATTTAAGTTTTTACGTCTTGCGGATTTTCGTAACTGGCGATCTGAAATACCGACGCAGCAAAATGATCACTCGTAGCGCACTCTGCGTTAAACAGCGGCGAGTTAGGGAACTAATACAGTGTAACACTGACGCAGTGTTGTCAAACTTTCGGAATAATGAAAAATGTGAAGCTATTAGCTATTCGAAATCATTCGACCGTACGTCTAATATATCTAATATAAACGTATATATATGTAATATATATCTTATCTTATATTATAATATATATATTATATAATATATATCAAATATATTATATAATACATATCACAAAAATATGACAATGCAGTGACAATGAAAAGACAGACAAGTGAAAATTATTACGAAAACGAGACGTCTGTTGTGTAAGTTTTTACGTCTTACGGACTTTTGTGGCTGGCGATCTGAAATACCGACGCAGCAGAAAGATCACTCGTAGCGCACTCTGCGTTAAACAGCGGCGAGTTGGGGAACTAATACAGCGTGATACTGACGCAGCGTTGTCAAACTTTCGGAATAACGGAAAATGTGTAGCTACTAACTAACCGAAATCGTTCGACCGCACGTTAGAAAAAGCACTGTTCCACGTTTCACGGATGTGTTTTCACAATTGTTTCAGCATACAGTAAATCGAAATTTAAAAAATAATTAATACACGTGGGAGTGCGGTGGTAAGTTCAACCACGAGCAAAAGTCGGTATGGTTCAATTTCAGCCTTCGTCGTGCCGCGACGTCTATCGAAAATTTGCTCGATGCTCAAGGCGAAGATAAAGAGAAACGAAGGAAGAAGCAGCCAGTTGGAAAGCGGCCTGACGCGGTAATCGGCCGGCCCCGCTAATTTACGCGCCGTGTCTCTTTGTGCGAACGCCTGCTCGTCGTTCGCGCAGCCATTAATTAGGGCTGGCTGTCGCATCATCGTCGGTATTAATTACCGATGCGAGCGCATAATAAGCCGGCCCGCTTAAATTACAATCGCGTTACCCGCCCCAGCCGGGACTTAATCCGCGTCGCCACACGTTGCGAAGGGATGTTCGGCTGATGAACGCGCGGCGATTAACGAAGAACAGCGCAGGGGAACCGGCGACGAGGGGAGAAACATTTCTATGAAATTTCTATAGGACATCTTCACAGAATGATTGTGATTTCTCAGAGCGATGAACGAGACTTGGAGCAATTTCTTTGATGCCTGTGACGCTTCGACTTTGCACAGAAAAATATACACTAAATTTATGAACTTTCTCCTTAATAATTTACCTGCATTAAGGGAGTATTAAAACGAGAGAATTTTTAAGAAAAGATATCTGAGAATTTTTGAAAAATGTCACGTGTCTACGGTGGTAAGTTATTATTATATTATATTATTATATTGTTAAATTATTATAAATTATTATATTATAAAGAAATTATAAATTGTTATATTATAAAAAAATTATATTATATTATAATAATTTTATAATTATTAAACATTATATTATAAAAATTACTATATTATAAAAAAATTATAAATTATTATAAATTATTATATTATAAAAAAAATTATAAATTATTATAAATTAATATATTATATTATAAAAAATATTATATTATATTATAATAATTTTATAATTATTAAACATTATATTATAAAAATTATTATATTATAAAAAAAATTATAAATTATTATATTATATTATAAAAATTAGTATATTATATTATAATAATTTTATAATTATTAAACATTATATTATAAAAAAAATTATAAATTATTATATTATAAAAAAAAATTATACCGGGAGAAATAGAGACACCCCATGCTATAGCATGCTTACGCGTGTTAATATTATCAAACTTGGGTACTTGCGTCATAAATAAAATTGTTGCAAATTGCTTGTCGAAGTCTACTTAACTGGAGGAAGAAAAGCCATCAGCCAACTGTGTCGAACTGCAAGCCCTCTTTGCTATAGCTACAGGGCATGATTCTCCCTTCGTACTTGCTGCGCTCTCTTTCTTCTACGAAAACTCCAGACACCATCCTCGCCATTATCCGCTTTCTGCAACAAACATCAAAAATACCTTCGTTCGTATCGACTTTGCCAAACGAAGAACGTACAACAATAATTAATTAGTCGTAGACTCCGGCAAATTATGAAAAGCTGAACTGTGAATTGTGAGTGAGAATGCATCGTTGCGGAAAAGTCATTCTCTCTGGAATGGTTAATGGACATTTTAAATGGGTCGTAGAACATTTTCGAAAAATACGTGTCTTTGAGAAGAATTGAAGAATTTTATTTCTAAAAATAAAAATTTTTCTGCCCGGGGAACGGATAATATTAATTTTCCATTAATATTAAAAATAAGGATAATCGTTCCTTAATATACCGAATACTGTTCGATCTTGGACTTTTAACTAAACGTTCTAAATTAACACGTTTCGAAATATATATATATATTCATAGCTTCGAATTTAAAAAAAAAAAAAAAAAGGAAAGAAAAGAAGAGGACGAAAGAAGAAAATTCTCTGTCAAATTCGATCCCCGCCATTTAAATCGACACAGTTAAAGTATTAAATCAAATACTCTCCAGCGAGAGAGGGACCTAACACAAATACCTAAACGCAAAAAACAAACGCAAGAAATTTCACCGCGCCGAAACAAGAAATCCA
Organism: Frieseomelitta varia; assembly: GCF_011392965.1. Lineage (NCBI taxonomy): Eukaryota > Metazoa > Arthropoda > Insecta > Hymenoptera > Apidae > Frieseomelitta > Frieseomelitta varia. The sequence goes on along the minus strand of NW_025110051.1, from coordinate 252,331 downwards.
AAACTGGATACGTCCCTTAGCTAGATTGTACGAGTGAAATTTGGCGAGTTGAATCTTTTTTACGGGCGTAGTTTTCGCTAGCGAAGCCCGGCTGCAGGCATTTCCCTTGCGTATGATTATCTCGGGTTTCACTTGGTATTTAGCCGAGGGGAAATCCGTTTCTGGGACGGAGAACGTCGACGACAAGGCGGGCCGTAATTGATTCGCACGTTTCGAGCGGTGAAGCCGGAATTCCGTGTACGGTTACGCGACCTTTGCCGCGTTACGTTGCCAGCCCTGTAACCTGATCTGTATTATCTCTCAACTCCGAGCAACAACGTTCCGGACAAACGCGATCCTCGCCATGGTGAGACCCTCGCCTTTCAAAGGGGCCGTGCAGCCCCAAGACAGATTCCATTTGGTTGGCCAAAAAAATCACTTCCTGAGAGAAAGAAGACGAATTTTTCGACGAGGAACGCAAGTGTGTTGAGTTTGTTCGACTATCTTTTTTTTCATGGCGACTTCGCGTGACATGGCGTTCAACAAAGTTTCTTGTCTCTCTTTTCGATGAGAACTAATTCCAAGAACGATTTGAATAGTGTCTTAAAATTAATAAATATAAATTACAATAAATATAAATTAATGAATATAATTTATAATTTATAATAAATAAAATTAACAAATATAATTTATAATAAATAAAATTAATCAGTATAATTTATAATTTATAATAAATAAAATTAATGAATATATTTTATAATTTATAATAAACAAAATTAAGGAATATAATTTATAATTTATAATAAATAAAATTAACAAATATAATTTGTAATAAATAAAATTAATGAATATAATTTATAATTTGTAATAAATAAAATTAATGAATATAATTTGTAATTTATAATAAATAAAATTAATAAGTATAATTTATAATTTATAATAAATAAAATTAACAAATATAATTTATAATAAATAAAATTAATAAGTATAATTTATAATTTATAATAAATAAAGTTAATAAGTGTAATTTATAATTTAGAATAAATAAAATTAATAAGTATAATTTATAATTTAGAATAAATAAAATTAATAAATACAATTTATAATTTATAATAAATAAAATTAATAATAAAAAAAGTTAAAAAATCGAAAGACATTAAATATATATAATTGTATCAAAAATTATATGCTTGATGTACGTTTAAATTAAATGAATGAGTGAATAATTCTTAATCTGTTCACACAGTGTCAAACTTGGACGCGTTATTGCTGCTTACATTGATCTTTCGAACATTTAATCCACGCTAAAGTATCTCGGAATCAATGAAATAAATCAAATCACATGTTCAAAGAGCCATAATACATTACAGTGTATCGAATTACAAATTAAAAACTCGTTTAAAGTCGAGCGAACTCTTCAATCCATTCCTCATACAGTGTCAAACTTGAACCTGTTATTGCTGCTTACATTGATCTTTCGAACATTTAATCCACGCTAAATTATCTCGGAATCAATGAAATAAATCAAGTCACATGTTCGAAGAGCCATAATACATTACAGTGTATCGAATTACAAATTAAAAACTCGTTTAAAGTCGAGCGAACTCTTCAATCTATTCCTCATACAGTGTCAAACTTGGACGCGTTATTGCTGCTTACATTCATCTTTCGAACATTTAATCCACGCTGAAGTATCTCGGAATCAATGAAATAAATCAAATCACATGTTCAAAGAGCCATAATACATTACAGTGTATCGAATTACAAATTAGAAATTACAAATTACATATCGTTTGAAGGCGAGCGAACCGTAATGAAACTTCCAGATTTTCAGTAATTTCAAGCGGTCAAAGGTCCAACGTGTCTAATTTCGATCGGTAATTTCGGTTGCAACGTTTCCTCTCCTCCCTCGGCGACGAGACGAGTTTACGCTCGCCGGTAATATTGTTCACTTCCGCGGGCAACTTTGCAAATTGCGTCGTTTCCGACGCTCTTGCCAACGTTTCGCCCGGTTTGCAGCTCGCGCGCTCTCCGTTTCGAGGAAAATCTCCATCGCTCTGCCTGGTCCAAGTAAGAAACTCGATTTTCACCCTCGATTCACCGGACGCTACAGTACGGAGTTGTCGCGCTGCTAATTGCCACGATATCGAGCCAGATAATTAAGGGATTAGTCCCGTTTGTCGGCTATACACCGGTATAAATTAGAAGCGGTGTGCGTGTGTTTGAGAGAGAGAGAGAGAGAGAGAAAGAGAGAGACAGGCCACAGCGCGTGTGATTTATGCAATTGCGCGCCACCACTCTGGCAGATTAGCTCAGATACAACCATCCAACGGTTCCTCCGCTCTTACGTCGATACTTTATACGATTGGTCGTCGTTTCGCCTAACCTGAGGCAAGGAAGATTAAGTATTCGTTTCAGTATTTATATATATCTACGTTATTCTTTTCATTTGTTTGAACTGATATATTTAAAATCGGTAAGATTTCGTACGCAGAAAATTGGCTGGTTGATAGAGTGACGGAGATTTTTATTTTGTAAGTAATTTCAAGTCCATTTATAGCCATCAAAAATGTGTTTCTGTTTCTGTACAATATTTATCATACTTGGATCATAATTCATTAGGTATTTATCATAATTAGGTTAAATCGTAAATTGTACACCCTTAGAAACACAAAAAACATTATCATGTTGAAACATTGTCATGTTATATTTATTAAAAACTTGTTAAAACGTAAATCGTTAAATATTTTGATACAACAATGGACCACTTTCAAAATAAACAGCAGATTTGTTCTCTGACTGTGAAAGATGCGCCATATTTGCAGTCATTGTTGAACGAAGTTTCATTGACAGAATCGCGGCTGCGAATGGATTTTCTGAAAGCAATATTCTTCGTGGGGGAGAGTCTGTCGGTGAAAGAACTCGAATCTAATTCAATCCAGTCGGTAATCGAGGATACTTGAACGCGCTGTTAAGCGGCGCTGGCTACATTTGAAGTGAAAAGTATTTGGAATAGTGAGAAATTGAAACGCCCTTGTTGAAATGAAACTATCGCACGAAAATTTATTTTATCCGACAGTGTGTAACTATACGATTCGAGTAACTATCTCAAGTTCACCGTGAAAAGAATATATAATTGAAACGCATTTTTCATATACACTTGCAGAACACTAATTTCGAATAATACTATAATTCATGGGAAAACAAATAATTACATCGAATAAAAATTTAATTGCTATATATATTACTGTACACTTAATTAACTATATTAATGTAATATAATGTAATATTAATGTAATATAATACTATAATATTATGTAACATAATACTGATATAATATTATATAATATCTAGTATACTACTGTATACTATACAAATATAACACTATAATAATATAATATAATACTATATACTGTACAAATATAATAGTAAAATATTAATATAATATAATACTCTATACTATATAAATATGATACTATAATATTACTATAATACAATACTATAATACTGTAATATTATAATATTATATAATATATAATATAATACTGTATACTATACAAATATAACACTATAATATTAATAAAATATAATACTATATACTGTACAAACGTAATAGTATAATATTAATATAATATAATACTATATACTATATAAATATGATACTATAATATTAATATAATACAATACTATAATACTGTAATATTATAATATTATATAATATATATTGTAATACTGTATACTATACAAATATAACACTATAATATTAATATAATACTATATACTATATAAATATGGTACTATAATATTAATATAATACAATACTATAATATTGTAATTTTATAATATTATACAATATGTAGTATAATACTGTATACTATACAAATGTAATACTATAATACTGTAATATTATAATATTATATAATATATAGTATAATACTATATACTGTACAAATATAATACTATATATTATACTAATATTATACTAGTACTATATTAATATAATATACTAATATTATATTAATATAATATAGTACTGTAATATTACATTATATTACTTATAATATTACATAATATATAGTATAACACTGTATACTGTACAAATATAATACTATAATATTAATATAATATAATACTATCTACTACATAAATATGGTACTATAATACTAATATAATACAATACTATAATATTGTAATATTATAATATTATATAAAATGTAATATAATACTGTATGCTATACAAATATAATACTATAATACTGTAATATTATAATATTATATAATATATAGTATAATACTATATACTATACAAATATAATACTATAATATTAATATGGTTTAATACTTTAATACTATATAATATGACACTCTAAGATTTTAAAATTGTATAATATATAATATAATACTATATACTATATAAATATGGTACTGTTGATATAATATTAATATAATATAATACTATAATTACTATATAATGTAATACTGTAATATCATAATATTATATAATATGTAGTATAATACTATAATATTAATCTAATATAATACTATAATACTATATACTACTATATACTATAATACTATGTAATGTAATGTTGTAAGATTATAATATTAATATAATATAATACTATAATACTATATATGGCACTATAATATTAATATAATACAATACTATAATACTGCAATATTATAATATTATATATCATAATAATGATATAGTATAATACTATATACAAATATGATACTATAATATTAACTTATACTAATTTAATATTAAATTAACTGTAATATTAACTGTAATATCAACCATAACACCAGCAAATCACGATCCGCACCTTCCTCTTTAACCCGCGCAGACTTTCTCCCAGTTTATGCAATTAAGCGTCGCGAAACTCGGGGGAAGGCTCCCTGGCGAGAGCGAGCGCTCGTTTCAAGTGTCTCACGGTCACGAGTGATTCGTTTCGAACGACGACGATTCTCGCGCGACACACACCGCCGCTCGGTGTCCCACGCGCGCGCACTTTGAATCTTAATGGCTCGATTTGTATTCAAAACGAGGGGATGAATTTTTCATCGACACACGGAGGAAGGGGTGAGCCGAGTCTCGTCGCGCGGCGCTTCAACCATCAAGATGACCGATCACGAGCGCTCACTCGTCCCTCGTCCACGACCTTGATTCGATTTCTTCATCGCGACGAAGGGGGGGGGGGGGCAGCGTTCGCTCGACGTTACGCGGAATTTTTCGAAATTCTATCCAGCGGATTTCGAGTTTCTCGCAATTTCTTCTTTTTTTCCTTTCTTTCTTTCTTTCTTCAATTTTTCAGGCAGAATGACAAGTTTCACATTTGCGAATTTTCCTTGTTACCGGGAGTAGTGACGATTTCGAACTAAATGGCGATGAAATAACAGTGGACAGCGTAGTTCGACGAATTTATTCCGCTTGATTGTCACTTTACGGTGGAGAGTTAGGTATCAAGGGAGATACGGGCCAACGAAATTAAAGTGAAAGATAATAAAGATTTATAACGCAATTAACGCGCAAGTTTCCATTTAAAGTAAAATTTCTTATAGAATTATTCGTGTCTGTAAAAGTGTCTTTCACGTCATCAAGTATGCTCAGCACCGTTTATAATTTTATATAATTCACATTGCAAAATGTTTATTGTACGTGATTTACTGTATTGTAATTTATTTATTGTATTTTATTTGTTTACGATTTATATTTATATTTTACTATACAGTACAGACGCGCAAATACACGTAAATTGTCTATGTGTTTGTACTGTTCTTTATTATGCAAATATAATACTCGCCCTAAGATTCCTGAGCGTGGGCGTGACAGTAGTTCGTCGGAACGGCGAGCGCTATAAATAATTACCCAACGCAACTACTTTAACATCGACGCGGCGAAATCTCGCGATTAAGGGGTTAATTTAATTCATCCCTGTACGCTACGCGATACAGTCTACTCGGTGTGCTCGTACGCGTGAAATTAAACGGTAACGAGACCACCGGTCTCGGACTACAAAAACCTCGAAACAAAAAGTTTTTAATTAAAAAAAGAAAAAAAGAATCACTCGATCCCGTTTCTCTCTTTCTCTCTCTCTCTCTCTCTCTGTCTCTCAGCAACCAGGCGAGACGCCTGGTAACTTTGCCCCCTTGCCGGAAATAGACCGGCAATTCCTCGAGAATACCCATCAAAATTTCTCCATCTCGACTTTTTCCTTCTAAATCACCCTTTATTCGAATCGATTCCGGTTTATTAGGCCCGTGGTAATTAACCCCTTAACGCTGCAATGACGTCGAGAATGCCGCACCCGTCGAGAATTTTTTGTCCCAAAATTGCAACATTTCCTCAGTTCCAAGTATATTTAAGTATAACTCAGGCAAAATAAATGATAACTTTATTATCCAGTGACGAGTTTAAAACAAAAAGAAAGCGACGAATTGTTGTATACGGTTCGGTCGCTCGTTATGGTCCGCAACCAGTGGTTAAAATGACGTGCTGTGCACGTTGAGAACTTTTTGTTCCAAAATTGCAACATTTTCTCAGTTTCAAGTATATTTAAGTATAACCCAGGCAAAATAAATGATAAATTTATTACTTCTTGATAATTTCCATCCAATGGCATCGTGACGACGAGTTCAAAACAAAAAGAAAGCGACGAATTGTTGTATACGGTTCGGTCACTCGTTATGGTCCGCAATCAGTTGCCAGCGTTAACCTCTAACGCGCGTCGAGAATCTTTTGTCCAGAAATTGCAATATTTTCTCAGTTTTAAGTATATTTAAGTATAACCCAGGCAAAACAGGTAATAGATTTATAATTTCTTAGCAATTTCTATTCCAAGTTGATAATATCGTACCGATACCATAACGATAACGTATCATAACGATATAGTACTATATACTATATAAATATGATACTATAATATTAATATAATATAATACTATATACTATACAAATATAATACTATAATACTATATACTATAATACTGTAAGATTGTAGTATTATGCAATATATATAGTGTAATACCATATACTATATAAATATGATACTATAATATTAATATAATACAATACTATAATGCTATAATAATATTATATAATATGTAGTATAATACTATATATTATACAAATATACTACTACCCGATTTATATAAAAGAATTCTACAATACTGTGATATTATAATATTATATAATATATAGTATAATACTATAATATTAATCTAATATAATACTATAATACTATATAATGTAATGCTGTAAAATTATAATATGTAATATATAATATAATACTATACACTATATAAATATGATACTATAATATTAATACAATATAATACTATAAAACTGTAATATTATAATATTATACAACATATAGTATAATGCTATATACTGTACAAATATAATACAATAATATTAATATAATATAATACTATAAGATTAATATTATATGATATATAATGTAATACTATATACTATAAATATGGTACCATAATATTAATATAATACAATACTATAATACTGTAATATTATGATATTATATAATATGTAGTATAATACTATAATATTAATATAATATAATACTGTAATATTATAATATTATGTAATACGTAGTATAATACTATATTATTAATCTAATATAATACTGTGTAATATAATGCTGTAATATATGCTCTAATATAATACTATGTAATATAATGCTGTAAGAGTATAATATTATATAATATATAATATAATACTGTATACCATATAAATATGGTGCTATGATATTAATATAATACAATACTATAGTACTGAATTATTATAATATTTTAATTGATAATATCGTACCGACGAGTTCGAGGAGTGAGCGACGAATTATTGTATACGGTTCGGTCACTCGTTATGGTCCGCAAACCAGTAGTAGGGGGTGAGGGCGGCCAAGAAAGGGAAGCTTATCGCAGCGGTGAGAATTGAAAACGGGGAGAAGCGACGAACGTCTCGGTCCCGCGCATTTTCGGCGGAACGCATGCAAATGTCTCATCCGGCGAAATATGCGGGCGGGCCGATCCGGTCGTTTGAATAATCGCATATTCATGCGTAAGTTGGCGAAACTTTTGATCGCTGGCGAATCAACTCGGCCCACGCGAATAAATCCTCCCCCTCCCCCTCCCTATCCACGGTATTTCTCTGCCATCTTTTTTGTCGCCTCGTCTCGAACGAAGAGCTCGTGATTTAGCTTCTCTGCTTAGCTTAGGGGGCGCGAAACAATGTGACAATGAAATTTATATGCTTCGTACTGTGTAACTGCCTGTTGGGACAAACGTTGTGTGAATTAAAATTTTGAAATTGAATTCATTCAACAAGCTTATTTCGCAAGAAACTTGAAACAGACAGTATACAACACAACGGTGTAACATTATTGGAAATTTACTATGTGCGAATCATTTGTATAGAGTAAACATTTTTTTGAAAAATATTTACTGCATGTAAATCATTTGTACATTCGTAATCATTGTAAGTAACGTTTAAACGGCATGAAAGTAAATAAGAGTAGTTTTTAGGTTAGGTTTCAGACAGGCTTGGAAAATAATCGAATCTGATCATGATTCAATCGACTTTGCTATTGTTCACTTCTTTCGGCAAGATCTCTCGTTTATAAATATAAAACTAATTGTTGGATGGGATAATTTGTTTATTGTTGTCTTGAATTTAATATTGAGATATTTATAAGTTATTATAAATTTAATATTAGGATATTATAGATCGTTGTTATTCTAAATACAATATTAACAATTTCGAGTGTCATAGTATATTCAAATACATGACACATGCATGTCACAAAGCTGCTATAGTGACGTTCAGTGGTTAATAGGTTAGGTTAAACTCCAGCGCCCTCTTCGCTCCCAAATGCGCGCCATCTTTTTTGACTCTTTCAGAATGTCTCGAGTCTTCTCTCGAAAGGATTGCATCGACAGAGTCTGAAAATTTGTCTAAATTTTGTCTAAATTCGAGGAGGAAATTCAAACGAAGTTCTTCGAGTCGACGAAAAGCGTCGAGACTCAGTCTAATTTCAACAGTAGTCGTCGACAGCCGCAGATACTTACGGTCATTCCAGTTGCACCAACTCGGACGTTAGCCTAGTCGTAATCTGATCACGTTCTTGCCCGAATCTAGACCAGACACCAGGTCCTGACGTAATCTGTACTAGGCGCAAACCTAATCAGGATTTAAACCACACGCTCAGACAGCTTAACTCGCCTAACGCTGCAAACCGACTGTCGTTTACCCTAATTACTTCTGCCAGATTAATCATCGGACGCGGTTCGAGCACTTCATCCGAGAAATTGAAGTCGACCTTCTTTCGAACTGCGAGCGAAAACGAGGAAAGGAACGCTGTTTCGTCTGGGAACAGAACAAGAGTCAGATCACCTTGGCGCGAAACACGAAATGTATATAGTCACTGATGATTAAAATTATCCGGTTATATCACGTGTTGGATAATTGTTGGATCGTGAGTTTCTATAGTCTATCAAACGCTGTACCCAAACGTCCAGTTATTATTCACGATGTATGTATGTGTGTTGCGTACAATCCTTGACAAAAGTATAAAACACTACGTGCAAAATCACAAAGAGAACGTTCCTTGCGTTGCGAGGAAGAATTTTTCTTATCTGCATAAATAAGGTTAACGTTTACTAGGCAAGTTTTCACTTCATTGAGTGTTGTCGATTAAAATTTTAACACTTGGAAATATAGTTATATTTAAGAAAATATTGTAACTGTATTTATAGTAATATTAAGAAAAATTATATATATATATATATAATTTTTCTGAGAAGATGAAACTATAAGACTGTAAATTTTCTTCAAATAAGCAAGGGAAGAATTTCGAATAGTTGATGTTAAATTTGGAATATCAAACATAGTTAGTCTAGAACTTTAAAAAGCTGTAACATCTTGCAATAGTGCCAAGATCAATTTAATTAAGAATATTATATAAAATAATATAATATTATATAATATATAATATATATAAAATAATATAGTATTATATAATATATAATATATATAAAATAATATAGTATTATGTAATATATAATATATATAAAATGATATAGTATTGTGTAATATATAATATATATAAAATAATATAGTATTATGTAATATATAAAATAATATAGTATTATATAATATATAATATATATAAAATGATATAATATTATATAAAAATCGAAGTATTAGGCAGAAAATTTCTGCGACTTTAAAAGAGCTATTTAAAAAGACTTAAATATCTAGCTAAAAGTGTTAAACAATTTAATTAAGGTTTCAGAAGGCAAGAATTGTTTTCTTGAGAAAAATTAATTGACAATATACCAAGAAGAAATTTTTGCGAATTTACGTAGTTTTTGTATTATTCTTGCCAAAAGAATTAAATAATAGCGAAGTCAATTTAATCAAGAACGCAGGGGACAAAAATTATTCCCTTGAAAAAAATTCTGAAACACTTCAGGAGGAAGTTTCTACGATTTTACGTGATTTTCGTATTTAAAAAGAAGCTGAATATCTTGCCAAGAATGTTGTAAATTCAATTAACAACAAAAATTTAAAGGACAAAAGCTTATTCACTTTTAAATGAAATTTTAAACAAATTGGGAAAAGCTAAATATCTTTCCAAGAATGTTGTAAACTCAATTAGCAACGAAAATTTAAAGGACAAAAGCTTATTCACTTTTAAATGAAATTTTAAACAAATTAGGAAGAGGTTGTTTTGGAATTTTGTCGCCGAGTGTACCGGCGGATCGGACGCATTAAAGCAAATAAATTGCCAAGTCGAAGGTATCGACGAGCCAGATGACGAATTAATGCGTCCGCCCCAGCTAACGGGTTAGGGATTATTTGTGCCGCGTAATGGCACTGCCGCGTTGATGATGACTGATCCTGACAGCTCCTGTAATTAGAGTGACGTTTTCTGGCCGTAATTTACACGACGAAAATTTACGTACAGCCCAAGTTTTAGTTTTCTCCCGCGAACAAGGCTGCCTGATTTTATTTCATCGTTTGAAGCCGCTTCTCCAGCAAATTATGATTACCCGTAATTATAATCACTCCGCAAATCCACGTTGGTCCCTCGATACATGTCATTCCTCTCTCGCAATTTCTCGAAATGATCAAAGTTTAAAAATCCCAGTTCACGCAGAATTATTAAATATATTTTGTATGTAATTTTTACCTTTATATATTATATTTATTTTTATATATATTATATTTATATTTTATATTTATATATATTATATTTATTTTTATATTTATATATATTTATTTTTATATATATTATATTTATATTTATATTTATATTTTATATTTATATATATTATATTTAGTTTTATATATTATGTTTATATTTATATTTTATATTTATATATATTATGTTTATATTTATATTTTATATTTATATATATTATATTTAGTTTTATATATTTTATTTTTATTTATATTTTATATTTGTATATATTATATTTATTTTTATATATTTTATTTTTATTTATATTTTATATTTGTATATATTATATTTATTTTTATATATTATATTTATATTTTTTTTCAAATAAAATCTCCCGTATTCCTTTATTTCCGAGTTCCCCTCGTAACGCCGGGGGACATTTTTCGAAAAAGTTCCCCTCCAGATGGAATCTACACGAAAGTTCGTCGAAACTTTCTCCATCCCTTGTTTTTTAACTGGCGCCGCGCTGTGTATGTGTGTGTACACGGTTTCGAAAAAAAAAATTGTAATTTGGGGGGGGGGGGGCAAGGGGGCGCCGCCAGTGTGTTCGGAGAGACAGAATGAGAATTCTGAATACCGCGGTCGCAGCTGGAGAGAAGAACTCAACGAGTAGAAACTCAAACTCAAATGTGTGTGTTTGTGTGCGCGCGCGCGCGCGAGGGGGCGTAGGGAGGTTCGAAGCCGGAAGTTAGCGCAGGGCCACGAGTAGTTTCGCGGGATGGCACGCGAAAATTTCACCCGGTGTTTGCACGTGCGCCGTGTGCACGCGGGGCCAGACTTTCACCTACATTCCCCGCGCGCTTTCAACGCACGCTCGAAAGCAATTTCCTGTGGCTTTCGCGTCTTTGTTTGCTCGTTGCCTCGTTCCCGACTATCTCGTCCCCTTTTCGCAGAAGGTAACCGCCTCCTCCTCCTTCTCTTCCTCTCGTTTCTCGATTTATTTGTAATTGAAACGCCGAGCAAGAATGGCCGTGCAATGGGATTTTATTGGTACCTTGGGTTTTTGGATTTCATCAACACCCCCTCCATCCCCAAAGCATGAAACTCCCAAGTGAAATAATTCGTAATCGTCCCCCTCCTCCTTCTCCTCGCCTTTCTCGCGTACAAAAAAAAATATTATTAATACAGCTAATAAGACAAAAACGAATTTTCATTTCATTTGGCGTTCGAGACGAGAACTTCGTATCAATCTCTCATTTCTCTGGCGTCGAACGAGTATTTTATATTCATTTTTTTTTGTCTCACGTTGCTTTTCATTCAGTCGAAAGGAGTTACATCTGACTTTATTACATTTTTATTACACACACTGGCTTTCGAGGAAATTTGTGCAGAGATTTGTAAAGAAAAGAAACATCGCATCAAGTTCGACAAACAAAGTCGAAGAAGTGGCAAACGAGACGAAAGTCAATCGAGAATTTTTCTCATCTCGTGAAAAAAATCGGTAGAGCTCGCGACTTTCTCTGAAAGATGGCGAAGCTGCTCCTTTTCGGCGGCGGTGGATTTTGATCGCCGTGGAACCGGGCCAACGCTCGGCAACGAATTCAGCAGGGACGTGGGGAAACGAAACATCCTGGCTGATGTATTATGACAATAATAGGATGTATAGGCGGGCGAGTGGCGCGGCAAGAGGAGGGGGAGGGAGGGGGGGGCAGACAGCAATTCGCGATGGCTCGGGGCACCGGCTCGTGGAATAAATTGCTTGTTACCGGCAGCGATCCATAACGACTGCCATCAACACACTGGCTAACTCTGTATTCCCAGATCCTCCCTCCCTCCCCAGTCGCTTTTCTGACACCCTTCCGCCGCCATCGCGCGGAACTTGGTCGCAACGCCCCCTGGGGGTCGTTCGACAGATGCCAGTCAGAATTCGCAGCTCGAAAAAGGAAAAAAAAAAAAAAAGAAAACAGGAGAATTGAAACCGTGAAACTGAAAATTTGCTGAAAATCGACTGACTTCGACGAGCGATTGTTCGCAGATATTGGTTCCTGCTTCTCTCGGCAGAAGTTTTCGACGACGAAGTTCAGTGACTTTAGAAACTGATTGAATAACGAGGACAGTGCGTCCCAAATTTAAGCGTCAAAACTTCGGCGTACACCGGAGGGGATTAGATAAATTAACGTCGTTGCGCTGGCAACTGGTCCGCGGACCGTAACGAGTGACCGCAACGCAATAATTCGTCGCTTTCTTTTCGAACTCGTCGGTGCGATACTAACTTCGAGTGGAAATTACTAAGTTTTGAATTGTTAATTTAAAAAACAAGCGTGTGTGTGTGTGTGCCTAACCTAGACTTTACCTAACCTAACCTAAATTTATGTAACCCTTACTTAATCTTTTAGTCTTTTTTTAGAATTTAAAAGAGAAACTTTTTAGTCTTTTAAGAATTTAGTCTTTTGAGAACTGTTGAAATTTAGGTCAAGATGATCGAAAATTATTCTATACTCTACCATTATTCTATATTCTAATTTTTATACCCGCTAAAAAAAATATATATATAAATATTTCGCACGTACGAAATAGACACAATCGGAAAAGGAAAATAAAAGAAAAAGGTTAGGTTTAGGTTGGGTTAGGATCTATGGAATTTAGAAGAAGATAGGTTTAGGTTTGGGTTAGGTTAGGATCTATGGAATTTAGAAGACATTGCTTTCGAACCTTGGGGAAGAAATTGAAACCAACTTTCGAAAAAGCTCAACTAAACGCGTACCACCTACGCAGTGTGATTACGTTAGAGTTACATAAAATATAGCACGATAGCCGACTGACTCTCAAACAATAATGTGTAATAATTCTCCGATTCTCGTCGCAAATTTGAAGCAACTCTCGCGACTGCGACGATATTCCCAGAGCGTCGATATTCGAGAAACGTCAGCCGTGTCGGAAGTTTTCCATCGCGAGTTGACACGCGATATTCCAATTTTCTCCGTACTCTTCGTCCACTTCTGCCTTTCTGTTCCCCAAGTTTCCAAATTTTTGCGCCTCGCAGAGCGATCGAAATCCGACGACGACGCTTTCGCTCGATCGGCGAAAAACACGACGCTCGTTAGAAATAATTTATCCAGCGGGAGGAGAGGCGGAAACGCGTGATCCCCGGGCGACGCACTGTTAACGAAACGATTCGCGGCCTCTTTATCCACGTCGGGGCGTTTCGCCGCGCCGCCAGCCCCGCCAGCTCTTTCACCAGCATCGATGTTTTCTTATTTTGTCGCGAGGGCGGCCACCCTCTCGACAGCCGTGCGTCGCTCGACGACATCTTGGCATTTTATTATCCTTGCACGCGGCTCGTTATCCATTACTAGAGGGGCTAGGCAAACCCTGCGGCTGGCTACAGTCGTGGGAGTTATCGTGGATGGCCTCGCGCTGCTGTGTTACATTTTCGAGAATTGTTCCTCGAGCGACATGAAATTTAATCGAGCTACGTCTTTCTCAACGAACGTGAAATTATTTCTCCCGGACGCCTAATTACTTTCGTCTGATTTTTAGAGTTTCTGTCAATTATTTCTTTTTATCTGCCGAAACGTAACATAACCTAAACCTAACCGTGGTATTAATTAAATATGAAGTTATCTTTGAGGAAAGATACATGGGATTGCTATTGCAAATACTGTTTTTTTAACATCGAGTATAAAATTCCTAACCTCTCGAGGATTTCTTTACCTAAAATTGCAATATTTTCTCGGTTCTAAGTATATTCAAGTGTAAACCAGACGAAACAAATAATGAATTTATAATTTCATAGTAATTTCCATTCTATGTTAATGATATCATATCGACGAGTTCGAGAAGAAGGCGACGAATTATTTAGATGTGTCACGCACGTTAAAAATTTCTTTTCCCAAAATTGCAATATTTTCTCGGTTCCAGACGAAACAAATAGTAAATTTATAATTTCTCAGTAATTTCATTTCGAGAAGAAAGCGACGAATTATTTGTACACAGTTTGGTCACTCGTTATGGTCCGCAAACCAGCGCAAGGGATTAACCTCTAACGCACGTCGAGAATCTTTTTTCCAAAATTGCAATATTTTCTCGATTCCAAGTATATTCAAGTAATCCAGACGAAACAAATAATAAATTTATAATTTCATAGTAATTTCTATTCTATGTTAGTGATACCATATCGACGAGTTCGAGAAGAAGGCGACGAATTATTTAGATACGGTTCGGTCACTCGTTATGGTCCGCAAACCAGCGCAAGGAACGACGTGTCACGCACGTTGAAAATTTCTTTTTCCAAAATTGCAATATTTTCTCGGTTTCAAGTGTATTCAAGTGTAACCCAGACGAAACAAATAATAAATTTATAATTTCATAGTAATTTCTATTCTATGTTAGTGATACCATATCGACGAGTTCGAGAAGAAGGCGACGAATTATTTAGATACGGTTCGGTCACTCGTTATGGTCCGCAAACCAGCGCAAGGAACGACGTGTCACGCACGTTGAAAATTTCTTTTTCCAAAATTGCAATATTTTCTCGGTTTCAAGTGTATTCAAGTGCAACTCAGACGAAACAAATAATAAATTTATCATTTCATAGTAATTTCTGTTCTATGTTAGTGATACCATATCGACGAGTTCGAGAAGAAGGCGACGAATTATTTAGATACGGTTCGGTCACTCGTTATGGTCCGCAAACCAGCGCAAGGAACGCTGTGTCACGCACGTTGAAAATTTCTTTTTCCAAAATTGCAATATTTTCTCGGTTTCAAGTGTATTCAAGTGCAACCCAGACGAAACAAATAATAAATTTATCATTTCATAGTAATTTCTGTTCTATGTTAGTGATACCATATCGACGAGTTCGAGAAGAAGGCGACGAATTATTTAGATACGGTTCGGTCACTCGTTATGGTCCGCAAACCAGCGCAAGGAACGCTGTGTCACGCACGTTGAAAATTTCTTTTCCCAAAATTGCAATATTTTCTCGGCTCCAGACGAAACAAGTAGTAAATTTATAATTTCTCGGTAATTTCATTTCGAGAAGGAAGCGACGAATTATCTGTACACGGTTCGATCACTCGTTATGGTCCGCGAACCAGTTGCCAGCGGATGGGATTATATAGGTTAGGAATCACGTTCAAGAATCACTCTTATATATTCGCGTCGAATTTCTACATGTCCGACAGTCCTTTCGATTCGCATCATCATACTCTGTCGTTGCAATCAAAATGATCGGACTCCACGCTCTGGCGTTAATAGAATTTCAAATAACGTTTCGTGTAACACGCGCATCGCAGTAACCATGAACTTCTATTGTCTGTTTTTTTCTCTCTCTTTCTATTTCTCTTTTTTTTTCGTCTCTCTTTCCAAAAATTTCCACAAATCGCGAAACTACGTTACGATTGACAAAAAAAAAAAAAAAAAAAAAGAAGAGGTACAGCAACAGTTCGAGCGGCGTTTCACGTGCCCCTTTATTTTCTGCCGGCCGGGGAAGCCTGGTTATTATCGTTTGAAGAACAATCCTGGCAATGCAGTGGCTGAAAATCCACGGCGAAATGAACCTCGAATCGAAGCCGGCCACGGGGCAAATAGTTTCGCGGAATTGGCATCGGGGGACGAATCGAAAATTCCTCGAACACTCGAACGGTTTTGGATTTTCAAGCGTGACGAATATTCCGTTGTTTCGCTGTCGAGCAAATTAGATATTTAGGGGAATGGGCGGGGGGGTGGGGGGGCGAAGTGAGTTTTATGGAATGCGCTCGAACGCGTCCACACTCGCGCGGCGTTCTCCAAATATCGATACACATTAAACGCTTTTTAAGCTCCAGCGGAAACAGATGTAAAAAAAAANAAAAAAAAAAAAAAAAAAAAAAGAAGAAACGGATACCGATTTCGAGTATTTACGCGAAACTGCGTTTCATTGTTTAATAACCATTTATTTTATAATCACTTTTATTGTTTACTATACGTTTTATTGTTTATTATTGTTTAATATACGTTTTATTGTTCGTTATTGTTTATTATACGTTTTATTGTTTATTATTCGTTTTTCGATTATATAGTAAAATAAATATATAGTAAATAAAATAGACATATAGTAAATAAAAATTTTAAAAACTATGTTACATTTTCATCATACGTTTATCATACATATGTTACATGTTTATCATACGTTTTATTGTTTATTATTCGTTTTTCGATTATATAGTAAAATAAATATGTAGTAAATAAAATAGGTATATAGTAAATAAAAATTTTAAAAACTATGTTACATTTTATATAATCATTTTGAAATATTACGTTTATATTATAATATAATATAATATATGGATCAATATAATATTATGGATCTTCAGGATCTTCAGATTCACGTTAGGCGAAAAATATTTTTTTTCAATCACGATTTATCTTATAATCATTTTTATTATTTACTATACGGTCGTTTTCGATTATATAGTAAAATAAATAATATATAGTAAATAAGAATTTTGAAAATTATATTATGTTATTATACATATGAAATTATAAAATTATAAAATTTTATAAAATTATATTACGTTAAAATTTTGAAAATTATATTACGTTTTATTGCACGATCGTTTTCGATTATATAGTAATTTTGAAAATGATATCATACTACATGTTATATAATCATTTTGAAATATTACGTTTATATTATAATATAATATATTACGTTTATATTATAATATAATGTATGATCAATATTTGGATCTTCAGGTACCAACCACGTTAGGCGAAAAATATTTTTTTTCAATCACGATTTATTTTATAGTCATTTTTATTATTTATTACACGATCATTTTCAATTATATAGTAATTTTGAAAATTATATCATACTACATGTTATATAATCATTTTGAAATATTACGTTTATATTATATTATATTATATTATATTATATCATTATTATATTTATTATATTATATTATATTATATTATATTATGTTATTACTTATGTTATATATTATATTATTACGTTATTATTTATTATATGTTATATATTATATTATTACGTTATTATTTATTATATATTATATATTATATTATATTATTACGTTTATATTATATTATAATATAATGTATAATCAATATATGGATCTTCAGATACCATTCACGTTAGGCGAGAAATATTTGTTGCATCGATCACGATTCGAAAAGACAGTTAGGTGACCTCGCCTTAAATGAACCACCCTGTACACGTCGAACGTGTCGCTTAGAGAGATGAGAAATGGCGACCGTGAATGATTTACGTCGGCGTTCGCTGTACGTTTCAGAGATTTCATTCTGTTCCAAAGGCGAGATTTATGACGCGCGTTTCTTTCCTACGATAAACACGACGTTTTTGCAAAAAAACGCGCGGTAAACATGGACGCCTGGTCTCGTGAAATTGCGCGTTATACGTCCGTATAGGAAAAATTATCGCGTCGTTCGCGAAAAATCGGATGTTTCCTTTAAACATCCGATAACCAACGACCAATAAGAATTGACTAACGTAGCCATAATTGATTATTCGAGCCACGATCAGTTGAGTTGTCGAATGTCGTCAATCTTCTTTTCAAGAAAAAAACATCCTTTTTAATACCTAATAGACGAAAAAGTACTTGGTACATTCAGTTCTCTTGCAATATATTAATTTATTCCCATAAATAGCTTGCCACGTACAAAAATAATGTGAACAGTGGTAATTTCCACCAATGAGTCTGTTCATACCGCAATAATAATCTGACAGATATAAGAACGTGATTAAAACTCACTTTAGTTTCTTTTTCCATCTGCATTTATGTACCGTATTTATTCCTTCGATCGTACCTAAACTGACATGTTTCATTTTCATTATTTTCATTTTATTGCTTGTAATTATCTGTATTTATCTGCCACCGTCTCACTCCCCTTTATTATCCATCACTGTGATTATTATATTTGCATATTAATATGCACTCATTTCATTTATCTTTGTACCATAATACTGTCTTTGATCCTCCACCTTGACGCTCGCTCTTGTTGCTACTCCTTCTCTTTCCACTCTTCCCTTTTCATTGAATAAATTACGATTAAATTTGAAGCGATTCCCCCTGCGGAAACATTTGCACAAGCGACAAGAGAAAATAAGAAAATTGCAATGATAGAGAGATGCGTAGCAAAAATCGAATAACATCGAAGCACTGATTTATAATTTTTTCATTATTTTCTATGAAGAAGAATAGTATTATTATTCTTTTAAGAGAAGCACGGGGACCATGCAAAAAACGATGAATTGTTCGTTCCTTTTTCGATGAATAAAAAAATTAATTTAGAAACGAAACATCCAACGTGGATTTAATCCAACTTCTAAATTCACGAGTACATTCTCAATACATCTTTATTTTTAAATTAGATTACTATTTTTGAATTACTCTATTGATTCCTATAATTTTATATTTAAAGTGTGAAAATTTTCATTATATAATTAATATAATTTTATTATCATCTATTTTTATTTTATTAGTTTTGTATTTTAAGTGTTTGAATTCTGTTATATAATTAATATAATTTTATTATCTGTATTTTATTATCATCTATTTTTTATTTTACCAATTTTATATTTAAAGCGTTTAAATTTTTATTATATAATTAATATAATTTTAGTATCTGTATTTTATTGTTATCTATTTCTTATTTTATTAATTTTATATTTAAAGTGTTATATAATATAATTTTATTATCTATATTTTATTATTATCTATTTTTTATTTTACTAATTTTATATCTAAAGTGTTAAAATTTTTATTATATAATTAATATAATTTTATTATCTGTATTTTATTATTATCTATTTTTTATTTTATTAATTTTATATTTAAAGTGTTATATAATATAATTTTATCTGTATTTTATTATCATCTAAAGTATTATATAATATAATTTTATCTGTATTTTATTATCATCTATTTTTTATTTTATTAATTTTACATTTAAAGCGTTTAAATTTTCATTATATAATTAATATAATTTTATTATCTGTATTTTATTGTCATCTATTTTTTATTTTATTAATTTTACATTTAAAGCGTTTAAATTTTCATTATATAATTAATATAATTTTATTATCTGCATTTTATCGTCATCTATTTTTTTATTTTATTAATTTTATATTTAAAGCGTTTGAAGTTTTATTATATAATTAATATAATTTTATTATCTGTATTTTATTATCATCTATTTTTTATTTTATTAATTTTACACTTTAAAGTGTTTAAATTTTCATTACATAGTTAATATAATTTTATTATCATTTTAATATTTTATTATTATTTCATCATTAATATTATAATATTATTTATATAATATAATATAATATAATATAATATTATATTATATTATTTAATTATAGAATGAATAAAGGGATACTTTCAATAGAGAGGCGACAGCGCCTCAATTGAAAAATCGAAAGAGAGCCGATATTTAATCGAGCCGCGGGGATTCGTCGTTTCTCGGTTTCCGGAACCGTCTCGGTCGACAGGCAAGTTAATTAATCGTCGAAGACGCTTGGCTGAAAAATCGACGTTCTCGCAGGTAAACGCACGGAGGGGGGGCGTACGGGTTCAACGACGCCTCTTCAGCCACGGGGTTGATCGATGGTCTAATTTCTATTCAATTAAATCCGCCGCGGTACAAACTACCATTGTTCGAAGTCTGAGCGCCGCTGACTGACTCGCCCGAGTCAGCGAACTTCTCTTCGACCTGACGAAAAGTCGACGCTGAAACCACGATCTCGCGGTTTGGCCGAAAGACTCGAGTTCTTTCCTCTCCCAATCGAATCCCGAGTGTCGGTCAAATGTAAACCGAGATGCTGGACGGGTCGTTTCTCCGAGAAACTGGACGAGGATTGTAATTGCACGAAATTATAAAAAAATAAGGTTTGTTTAAAATTTTTAATATGGTTTGAACGTGTGGTGCCTTTACGCGATTAAATTCGTCGTTAAAGAGCACTGAGTTATAGAACAAAATTATGAGAAATATATTTTTAAAACAAATAGTTTTTCTGCAACACTGTTAAAAATTACTATATCAATCTAGACAAAAAAAAAAAAAAAAAACTGTGTCTCCGGTAATTGTCGAGATATTTGACAAAATGTACACACGCAGCTCCAACTTTTAGGGTAATTTTCACTCCTTTCAACGTCGACTATTACCGATTTAAAAAGAAAAAAAGAAAAAAGTACGTGTCATATTTTTTCGAAAACTACATTTAAGCCGAGTTTCACGAAACTCGGTGATTGACACATCAGCATCGGTTCCCTTGTTGGTGCCTGTCTGTTTTCTATTTTAAAATAAAAATGTTTCCGGTACGTGAAAATTTGTGATTAACGCGCATATTGGAAAAAGAACGTGTAATTTGAAAATATTCGTTTGGAAATAAACGTTCAGCGTGACAAGGATTTTTAACAGTCAACGAACCATAAATAATTTGAAAGTATTTGGCCAGCGAAAGAATAGCTGGATATGGCAATAAAATATTTACGAGTACATTTTCAGTACCTTTATTTTTAAATTAGATTACCATTTTTAAATTGCTCTATTAATTCCTATAATTTTATATTTAAAGTGTGTAGATTTTTATTATATAATTAATATAATTTTAGTTAACCCGTTGATAATTCTCTAAAAAAAAGTATTTACCAGCTATTGTACACAATTTCACAATTAGGGTTCAACTCTTACTTAAAAATCTAACCTGATAGTCTGCGAGTGATGATATCTCATCGTAGAACCATAACCTCCAAATTAACACACTATATTAACACATTGTATTCTGAAAAAGAGTTTAATTTTTTGGTAAAATGTTAGTGAATTGTAACTTGAAATTTTTCAATTATATGGATTATACTGTTCAATGACACGTATTTATTTATTCAATTGCACGTACTGTTCAATTATACATAACCTTATTGTTCATACGAAAACGAACGAGACGAACGGTATAATAATATTAATTGCAATGATATTTAAAATATATATTTGTTATATTGCCATTGCATTATATAATTATATAATTATTGTCATTACATCATATAATAAATTAGATATTATATTGTCATTGCATTGTATAATAAATTAGAATAATATAATGAACCTTGTGTTCATAATAAATCGCAAGATTCAGTTCTAAGTTGCCAACAACCAACAAATAAATAAATAACTGCCACGCCATTATGACAAAATTAAAAAAAAAAAAAAAGTTTCAGTTTACATTACATACAGACGATCTTCGAGACTCGATTTCTCTTCTTCGAGATCTTCGATACGATTGCACGCGAGCTCCCCCCCCCCCCCCCCCCCCCCCAAAAAAAAGGTTTGCTCGACGTCTCGTCTCGATTCCCTCGGGAACGATATCCGGGTCAAACTTTTCGAGATTAAAAGCGTAAACAAGGGGGTTCGTCGGTCGATCGTCGGGGGATGTTGGCGCGGAGCAGAGGAGAACAGAAGAACAGAAGAAGAAGCGGAAGAGGAACGGCGTTCAAGTCACGGTGTCCGTCGAGCCGTCGAGCTCTATAATAACTTCGCCAGTCAGCAAAATTCCTCTAATTGCTCGGAAGGTGGGCGACACGCGGCACCACGTGGCAGGAGTGGGGGAAACGACGGAGGAGTAGGAGTGGGGGGAAACGACGGAGGAGTAGGAGTGGGGGGAAACTACGGAGGAGTAGGAGTGGGGGGAAACGACGGAGGAGTAGGAGTGGGGGGAACGACGGTGGAGTAGGAGTGGGGGAAGCTCGCAGCACCGATCTCGGCGAAAACATCGGCCACGATCGAGAACTCGCGAGAGCGTGTTACCTATCGATTGCGCCACGCCGTCCCGTCCTTTCAACCCTCTGGGACAGGCTCTCCCCCCTCTTCCCAATCCTCTCTTCACCTCTCGTGCCACTGATGGAACGATGAAATTGTTCTGTCAGCAGCCACCAACCACCAGCCCTCTCTCTCTCTCTCTCTTTCTCTCTTACTCTCTGTGCTTTATCTTATCTTATCTTCGTGCCTTTCGGATTTTCGTCTCTTCGCTCGACTTCTCGGCAGGGAGCCTCTCTCTCCCTGTCGGAGTTGGCGCTGATTTTTTTGTTTGGACTTGCCTCGGCATTCCGCCAAAATCCTGGATCCGAGGGCAAGCTCCAGAGAGAGAGAGAGAGGATAAAATTTTGAGATATCCGAGATATTCTTCCACTTCGGGGAAGCGGTCTTAAGGAATTGTGGACTGAATTTTTTAACGGGGGAAAGGGATCCGAAGCGTTCGGTCGGTGATTTTCGATTCTGGCGAACTTTTTGGCCGAAAGTCGTCGCGGTGGTCTCGTCGCGAATAATAGAATTCTTATTTGGATCCACAGAAGGATGGATCCAAATAAGAATTCTCTTGCAAACACGTTCTCGCGATCGTGATTCAACGATGAAGAATCGTTATAAAATTGAAAGTCTATTTTCCAAAGGGATTAAATTAAAAAATATTATTTCACCAATCAAGTGGCTTATGTGTATTCTATAGTCACCAAAAGCGTGTTGTTTTCTAAACATATATACAACTGGATCGATAAATTATACACTCTTGGAAACGCAAAAACGTTATACTACCATGTTATCAGTTACCAATATTAAATTATTAAAAATTTTTTCAAAAAACTGTTAAATATCTTGATTCAAAGATAAATGGATTATTTTTAAATTTATATATATTATATACATTTGAATCAAGATATTTATAAATAAATAAATAAATAAATAAATATATATATATATATGTATACAGCGGGGTGCAAAATTGAGTCAATAACAAAAATTTTTAAGAAAAATATTTTTCATTGTTAACTAAAATATAAGAACATTATAGAACATCATAGATTTATGATTTCTGCTCAAGGCTGTTTGAAAGTGTGTCAAGATGTATTGGAGCTATCTAAGCAAATGGCTTATGGACAAAATATTAAGGTATGATAAATACCTTATAAATCTGGTCCAAAATTGATACTATGTTTTTTTAATTTTTTCAGCCAGGAAGAAACCTAATCTTAAAAGTTAAAAAATAGCTTCAGTTTTCTAAAACAGAGAATCAGATAGTCAAATTTATTTTCATGTTTTTATACTTTATTTAACAATAAAAAATATTTTTCTTCACAATTTTTGTTATTTACTCAATTTTGCTTCCCACTGTATATATATATATATATATATTAATATATATATATAATTATTTATTTATAAATATCTTGATTCAAAGATAATATATATATTTAATATATATATTATATATTATATATATAATATTACAATAATATATATATATATATATTTATTTATAAATATCTTGATTCAAAGATATTCAAAGACAAATAAAGACTTGGATCACTTTCAAAATAAAAACGGCTCAATTGTTCAAACACGCGCACGTTTCGTGGATTATTAAAACATATCTTACATTGTACTCTCAACAATTTCCACGCCGAATGTCGACCAATTGGATTTGGATTCATTCGTCTTATTAAATTATTAATGCTTTCGTGTAATCAATAAAAATTTGAGACGACAAAATCTAATAACGAAATAACAAAAAGCGAACGTGGAACGTAACGAGAAGTACGCGCAAATTGTTGAATGTTTAAACGAATCGTCGAAGATGGAGGTTCCCGATTCTGATTTTTCCACGGTTCGTCGCTGGGCCGCGCGTGAACTTGGAAATTTAATCACCGGTCGCTGGCTCGAACCAAGAGGAAAGGAAGAACGCGATATTATAATCGGACTTCGGTTTTGCGGGGAAATTAATTCCCCCTCTGTTTCCTCGCACATTTTAGCCGGTTTTTATTTTTCTCGGATTGCTCGTTCCAAGAGCTATCGACGGGAGATTAAACCGTGGATGGACATTGTGTCGCGTAGTCTCTGTAAAACCGAAACAACAACCCCCGCACGAAAATAATAGAAAATAGGATGTGATGTTGCGCTCGTTACAGCACCACTTCCGGTACCGGAAATTCTTCCTAAACCATTCTTCTCTGCATGTGGAAAGAATCGTGTTTGGACAATTGAATCCAATGAACAATTTAATAATTTAATAATTAATAATTTAACAATTTAATAATAATCCAATGAACAATTTAATAATTTGATAATTAATAATTTAACAATTTAATAATAATCCAATGAACAATTTAATAATTTGATAATTAATAATTTAACAATTTAATAATAATCCAATGAACAATTTAATAATTTGATAATTAATAATTTAACAATTTAATAATAATCCAATGAACAATTTAATAATTTGATAATTAATAATTTAACAATTTAATAATAATCCAATGAACAATTTAATAATTTGATAATTAATAACTTAACAATTTAATAATAATCCAATGAACAATTTAATAATTTAATAATTAATAATTTAACAATTTAATAATAGCCCAATGAACAATTTAATAATTTGATAATTAATAATTTAACAATTTAATAATAATCCAATGAACAATTTAATGATTTGATAATTAATAATTTAACAATTTAATAATAATCCAATGAACAATTTAATGATTTGATAATTAATAATTTAACAATTTAATAATAATCCAATGAACAATTTAATGATTTGATAATTAATAATTTAACAATTTAATAATAATCCAATGAACAATTTAATGATTTGATAATTAATAATTTAACAATTTAATAATAATCCAATGAACAATTTAACAATTTGATAATTAATAATTTAACAATTTAATAATAATCTAAAGAACAATTTAATAATTTCATAATTAATAATTTAACAATTTAATAATAGTTTAATCAACAATTTAATAATTTGATAATTAATATTTTAACAATTTAATAATAATCCAAAGAACAATTTAATAATTTGATAATTAATAATTTAACAATTTAATAATAATTAATAATAATTTAACACTTTAATAATTTGATAATTAATAATTTAACAATTTAATAATAATTCAATGAACAGTTTAATAACTTGATAATTAATAATTTAACAATTTTATAATAGTCCAATGAACAATTTAATAATTTGATAATTAATAATTTAACAATTTAATAGTAATCCAATGAACAATTTAATAATTTAACAATTTAATAATAATTAATAATAATTTAACAATTTAATAATTTCATAATTAATAATTTAACAATTTAATAATAGTCCAATGAACAATTTAATAATTTGACAATTAATAATTTAACAATTTAATAATAGTCCAATGAACAATTTAATAATTTGACAATTAATAATTTAACAATTTAATAATAGTCCAATGAACAATTTAATAATTTGACAATTAATAATTTAACAATTTAATAATAGTCCAATGAACAATTTAATAATTTGACAATTAATAATTTAACAATTTAATAATAGTCCAGTGAACAATTTAATAATTTAATAATTAATAATTTAACAATTTAATAATTTATAATTAAAATTCAATCGAATTGAAAATTGTTAATAATTTCAATACAATTGAAATACAGTTAAACTTTCCACCTGCCGCGGGAACGTGGCCAAAAATTCGACGAACTTCATCTCAAATTGAACGCAAAAGCCTCACAATTCTCCCACGCGGGGCGAATCAATCATCCCCGTGAAATAATACGAAACTTGGCGAAACGGAAACAAGGAGGCAGTGTTGCGAGAGGCCAGCCTCCTTCCTTCCTGCCGTTGGAATCGACGTTGGCGGCAGCCAAGCCTGCTGGCCAAAATCCATCGGCCCTTCTCTCTCACCCTGTCGCGTCCAGGTTCGGCCTGAAACGGTAAGAAGTTGGTACGAGGCCACCAGAGAGAGAAAGCAAGTGGAGCGTGCACGAGGGTCAGGCGGTTATCGCGTTTTCCAGATGGAGCCGCGGCCAAACGCGTGCCATTCCTGCCGAGAGAATCGAATAAGAATCGAAACTCGAACGAGGCTATCGACAACCATGGGCGGAAAGGGGGGAGAGGGAAAGTTCGACTGGCCCCGAGTTCGTTAAACGACCTCTCGCTCGTGAGAGATTCAATTTTCACCAAAATGGCTCGCGAGGTGTCACGTGCGACACGACTCGACGAGTTTTTTTTTGGTCTGTTCTACTTCATTTTAGAACTTCATCTCATGGTTCGTAACGTGGAAGAAGAATACAAATAGCATGATTCGTAACGTGGAAAAAAAATATGAATAGCAGATATGTTCGAGGGGGGCGAACTTTCGTTTGAGGAGGCAAAGTGTAACTGATTAGATAGCTACAACTGTAACTGGTAACTATTAAACTGATTAAATGTAATATAAATATATTTAAATATAATGAAATATAAATATATAAATGTAATAAAATATAACTGATTAAATATAATATAAATGTATATACATATAATAATAATAATAAGATGAATATAATAAAATATAAATATATAAATATAACAATAATAATATAAATATAATAAAATATAAAATATAAATATATAAATATAATAATAATAATATAATAAATAATAAATAAAATATAAATATAATCAAATATATCTGATTTGAGGAGGCAAAGTGTAACTGATTAAATAACTACAACTGTAACGAGTAACTATTAACCTGATTAAATATAATATAAATATATATAAATATTATAATAATATAAATATAAATATAAATGTAATATAAATTTATAAATGTAAATATAATAAAATATAAAATATAAATATATAAATGTAATAAAATATAACTGATTAAATAACTACAACTGTAACTAGTAACTATTAAACTGATTAAATATAATATAAATATATATAAATATATAAATATAATAAAATGTAAAATATAAATATATAAATATAATAAAATATAAGATATAAATATATAAATATAATAAAATATAAGATATAAATATATGAATATAATAAAATATAACTGATTAAATAACTACAACTGTAACTAGTAACTATTAAATATAATATAAGTATGTATATAAATATAATAATAATAATATAAAAATATATATAAATATAATAATAATAATAATATAATAAAATATAATAAAATATAAATGATTAAATAACTACAACTGTAACTAGTAACTATTTCTTTTAATTAATGAACAACAAGATTTTCACGACGACCGTTTCCTTTGATCGACTATTAACGATAATAATGAGAAAACAATATACTTTCCGCCATTTCGTTCTCTTTTTTTTTTCTTCATTTTGAATCAACGTCGCTTCTACTGAACGCGCTTTCAATCCCTTGCGCTTGGTTTGCGGACCGTAACGAGCGACCGAACTCATAAATGCACGGTAATTCGTCGCTTTCTTTTCGAGCTCATCGGTATGATATCAATCATAACTTAGAACAGAAATTACCAAGAAGCAACATAATTTATTATTCGTTTCGCCTCGGTTATGTTGAAATGCATTTGAAACGGAGAAAATATTGCAATTTTGGGACGAGAAGAGTTCTCGTAGAACGTAGAATGGTTCCTCTCACACGAATGAACTGTACACTTTGCAAGGATTCATTTCGTGTACAAGAGTAAACAAAATCTTGGTGTTTAATGAAAATTATGAACGTGCCTTCATTTTCTCTTATATATAATTTCGGATTCACCTAACCTCCCCCCCGATTTGTTTTCAACGTCGTTGCGCCACCTCGTCCACTTTCGTATTTATTCGTCGACACCAGCAGCGACACGAGGATGTCTTTCGTCTCGTCGATGATGGGCCGAGCATAGTCCATTGTCGAATTTCGGGCGATTATTATGGGGGATGGTGTGTGTGTGTGTGTGTGTGTGTGTGCCATCTGGCAGCGAAATTTCAGCCGACAGCTAAAGGACTGAGGCTTGTTTTGAGTTGAAGCTCGTCTCGAGGCTTGGGGCCATTGTCGTCCCATCTCGCCCCACTCGGATATAACACCGACGCTGAATCGCGCTACGGCTAAGACATTCGTGCTGGAAGCGTGATTACTTCCGGGCGAGCGTCCGATTCGAGACTCCAGACGGTGGAATTTTTCTTTGTGCTTTCCCCGTAAACGTGTAATCCGCCGTGCTGGAAATTCTGCGTACTGAATTCGCCAATGACGATGAAACAGTTTCGTGAAAAATAAATATACCTGTAAACTATAGAATTTGGCACGAAGGAGCCTCTACCTTTGACAATTCGCAAGTTTGTCTTTTCCTTTTTCGTTGAAAATTCAAAAATAATGAAAAATTCACGATTGGCTTTTATCGTTATATATATATATATTATAATTTAAATTTACCATTGTCCTGAAGGCCGAAATCTCCACTTTGTAACGACGGAAAGATACTTTTTTCCCCCCACTGTTCTGTTGAACTTTGATTAAACATAATTGAACCATTGTCGTTCGACGTTCAATCGAAACAGCGAGAAAAGAATCGTCGTAAATTTCGAAAACGATGATGGCTCTGGTAACGACGAAACAATTTCCTCCCTCACGTCCACGAATTTTCTAGAAAAGAAAGTATCCTCATTTCACCGGATCGGAAAAGAAACACGAATTCACGCCTGTCAGAGTAGAAACTTCGCAACTTTAAAAATTCAAATGGATCGTTGCACGATCTTTCCTCCCCCCCCCCTTTTCCCACAATTTTTTTGCATCATTTCTCGTCGTTACAGTTACTCGAAAATTTACCTTGGATCTTCCCCTTAAGATCTTGTTTCCTCCCCTCTTTTCGTTTATCTGCGCCAGTCGCATGCATCCGCCGAAGAACAAGACCACTCGAGGGAAAATTATTCACCGCCGAGGGTAAATTAATCTCGCCCCCCCCCCCCCCCCCCCGCTCCACTCGGGGATCAAAAGATATTTTTCTCAGTCGTCAAAGAAGCCCGCGGTGGCTGTTTCAGCCCGGCTCAAGTCATCAACATCACGGCGTCACGAGGCGTTTCGAACAACGAAAAGAGAGCCAGAGCCCAAAGCGAGAGCTGCGAGAACAACGACCTTGGCTCTTAAAACAAGCCGGATTTTAATTAGAGCCATTAGGCCGGGGGCACGTTGCCGGGGGTGGGGGGCGGGGAGGGACTAAATTGTCCCCTGGCTCGCGAGAAAGCTGCAGGAATTTTATTACGTCTCTCTCCCCTCTTTCCCACCCCCC
>NW_025110051.1:218386-221552 GCF_011392965.1 Frieseomelitta varia | reverse complement strand
CCCCCCCCCTTTTGTCGTGAAGAACGTCTTTCGAAACTTTTCGTTGTAGAGCGACGAAATTTTGGTAAAGTCGATTCCTCGCGAAGAGTTGAGAATTAACCTATTAATTATTAAATTATAATGTGAGTTTATAACGCTGTTGCTGCTGGCACTTTGATTTATTTATCCGTTGTTAATTTTAACTCTTAAATTTAATTTTTGATTAAATTGTGCAGAATATTAGTAAATGAAATAAATTGTGTGGAAATTTTTAGTTTCATCATATATATATATTTAATATAAATAAATTGTGAAATATTATAATTTATTTATATTAAATAAAATATTTAAGTAATATTAAATATATATAAATATTTTATACAAAGTATATTATATATTATACATTATATATTATATTTTATATTTTATATAAAATATATTATATATATTTAATATAAATAAATTATAAAATATTAATTTATTTATATTAAATAAAATATTTAAATAATATTTTAATTGTATACAAAATATATTATATATTATATAAAATTATACAAATTATATTACAAATTACAAATATATCAATTGTATACAAAATATATTATATATTATATAAAATTATACAAATTATATTACAAATTACAAATATATTAATTGTATACAAAATATATTATATATTATATAAAATTATACAAATTATATTACAAATTACAAATATGTTAATTGTATACAAAATATATTATATATTATATAAAATTATATTAAATATTATATATATATTTTATATAATATAATATTATACTATATTTTATATAAAATATATTATTATATAAAATATTATAATTTATATATATTAAATAAAATATTTAAATAGTATTAAATATATATAAATATTTTATACAAAATATATTATATATTACATATATTTTATATAAAATATATATATTTAATACAAACAAATTATAAAATATTAATTTAATTAATAATTACATTTTGCTGAATTTGAAATGGGAGAACTTAAAAAGTCTTATCACATTTCTCTTTTTTTTTTTTAACTTTTCGAGAGGGAAGCTCACAGAAACGATTCCAGATCACAATTAAATCGAAAACGAACCTTCTACGGGACAAGGTCAACTCTGAAGAGACATTTGAAAAACTTCGAGATCGAAGCGCCCCCCACCGTTGAATTAACGAACGAAGTTCCAACAACAGACGAACCATCATTTAGATAACGAGAGCAAGTTATTCACCCAGTGAAAGATTCGCACGACGGAGGTAATCCCGTTCGCTTGAACGGGCAGCTGGTGCCAGGGGAAGAAAACCCAGCGTTCCTCTTTTGTCGTCGAAATCTTACGGAACTTTCGCGCGCTCGCGCGCGCGCGCCTCCATCTGCGAGAAACCCTTTAGAGATTCAAGGCGAGGCCGCGCCGTTTTGCAAGTTGGCCGGTCGCGCGATGTAAATTCAAGGCGGACGGCGCTTAGGGTAACTTCGCCCCGGCATAATGCAGGCTTATCGCGACTTAAACGTGGCCGTGCTTCGAGACTATCGTCCGCGTGAATTTAGAGCGACTCGCAGAGGGTGAGCACTCGCGGTACGTCGTTGGGTGGGGGTAAAAGGGGTGGGGGGAGGATACAGTGGCTCCGCGTAACAACCGGATGGTGGAATAGTTTAACGCCTGTCGTAACTGCCGCGGCAGAATGGACCTGGTCGAGCTTTAGAGTCAGCCTGGTTTACGTAACGTTATAACCTAACCCGGGCGTGGAACGGTCCATCGTGGCCTCGCGTCAGCCGCCAGGCTTCACAATGGCCTGCCCCGCCTCCGAGGGAAGGCTTAACCTCTTACGTTTGCTATGTGAACGACCAGTATACTGTTGGT
This sequence comes from Frieseomelitta varia, assembly GCF_011392965.1. Taxonomy (NCBI): domain Eukaryota; kingdom Metazoa; phylum Arthropoda; class Insecta; order Hymenoptera; family Apidae; genus Frieseomelitta; species Frieseomelitta varia. Next base: position 219,696 of record NW_025110051.1, on the reverse strand, counting down.
CGTCGTGGATGGATGGAGAATTTTTCGTGTAACGAGCACAATTTTTTTGTGCTTTATATTTTTTACATTAAAAATGAAACATATTTCAGACATTTTCTAACATCTTCCAGAGCGGACTCGGACTTTCTACAATACATTCTTGCTGTTGATATTTACGTATGAAGTTGAACAGTGAAGAGAAACTATTTCTTTATAATTTATTTATTTCTCGTCATCTCGAGTCAAATTAAATCCGAAACGAATTTTTTGCAAGACTGTGTGAAATCACAACCTGAACTCTCCTTCGCTTAGAACTCGAAGGTCGAAAAATCCTGTCCAGATAATTCTCCGCGTTCCTCATCTCGAACAGAAAGTCTTTGAACCAACGACTTCGAATCGGTTCAAAAATGAGACTCTACAATTTCTCCCTACTGAAAGACTCCCGATGGATCGATGCCTGTTCCCGGCGTAATCTGTAATCTCGAGTCTCAATTAAATCGACTTGCACCGATTGTTCCTCTGTCAGCCAAACTGCCAAACTTCTCTCCCCGACTTTTGCCTCTCTCGTTTTTCGCGCGTAACAAAGTATCCCGGCGGCGGGATAATGAAATTCCAAGTTCGACTGCCAACGACACTTGCGTTATTAACGAGTCGAATTAGAAATCATGGATGATCAAAATCCGGACGCTCGATTTTTCTTCGATGGGAATCTGCTGCGATAATTATTTAGAAAAGGGGGGAGAGTCTTCGACGATTTTTAAACATGTTATAGAAATCAATATTTTGAACAACTTTCTCTTACACGTAACCGCCCTCGGCCCTTCATAATTTTGTCAAAATTAATATATGAATCTGTTTATTTGGTTGTCACTTCTATTCGTTTCGTTTTAAATTATTTCACTCGAATTATGACGACTTATATGCAGAATATTACGATACATATTGTCGAAGGCCGATTGTTCTATCGTTGAACCTGGCTGAAACTCAATCCAAGCTTATACAGGGTGTTTCGTAATAATGAAAAAATGTCACATAAATATATGTCCTACCTTCGTTTATGAGATACCATGAATTTTATAAACAGAGCAAACTCTAGTAAGCTAGTTTTACCAGGGATGGTAAACTTCAATTTTCATAATAATCACAATTGGGATGAAGAAAACCCACACGTTATTGTGCATTCAAGACATCAACGCCAGTTTAGTTTAAACGTACGGGCAGGAATAATTGATAAGTTTTTAATTGGACCTTTTTTTCCTTGATGGGAAACTAACAGGCACAAAGTACGTTGATTTTTTTGAGCACGCGTTCACACGAAATATTCGAGGAAG
>NW_025110051.1:202926-218062 GCF_011392965.1 Frieseomelitta varia | reverse complement strand
ATCTTTTGTAAAAGTAATTAAAAATTCAATTATATCTCATAAGCGAAGACAGACAGGACATATATTTATGTGACTTTTTTTTTTCATTTAAAGTTACGAATCACCCTGTATATAATCGAGTTTTACACGTCGTGTAAAAAAAACAACAGAAATTTGCATTTGCCATAAATACTAAATACTTGTCAAACAATTCGCATATACTCGTCGCGTGGTAAATGAAGAAATTTGCATATTTGCCATTAAGGTAGAACGAAAACAAAAAAAAAAAAAAAAAAAAAAAAAATGCAACACAATTTTAGAAGAAAGTTGAGGAGAGAAAGCAAAAACTGTCATCAACTGTGATTATACGTATATAATTTTTCGCTGGCGCAATTTCACTGCGATTTTTTAACGTCGTTTCACTCTAATTCGTTTCAGCGAATGCACTCGCTCGGCGCAGCTTTCGAAATAATTATGGCACGCCAAGCGCGCCGACGTTCTCGAAAACGAAACGAAAAACCGCTCGAGCGGTTAAGTGAACGTGTGTTTTAAGCAAATGCTTGAAGTGAAGTTGCAATTTGTAAATTTTGAGTTAACTTGCCGTTGGTTGATAAAAATTTCCTTTCGGCCTATTTATTTTTCTAGCGTTTCTCGCAAGTGTGTTACGTTTCGTAAAGCACTCGTCACTTCGTTTCTCTTTTCATTTCAGTTGCACACTTTCTTTCAAGGCTCTTTGCCCTCCTTTCTCTAATTTTTTTTGTTTGTTTGAGGAACTGTTTCACATTTCTCGACAGACAATTGCGTGACTTTTCTCTTAAATTTCACACGTTTCCAATTCATTGACTATGGTTAAAGAAACACCAGGATGAGATTGTCACTGTATTTTATATCGTTGCTAATTTTCCTGACGTGTGTTCAACTAATGAATTCTAAATTAATTATAATCCCCTACGAAGCATCATAGAATTATTGTTATTAAATTATTTATTATTTAATCGTTATTATTAATTATTAAAATTACTATTGTTCTCTGCAAAGCGTCTTTCTCGAAACAATTTATTAGAAAGAAACAAACAAAGAGAAACACTGTTTCATCTTGAAACAGATTTCATTCTACGCTCGCTGCACGGTAAAAAAAAAAAAGGATGGAATAATAAATTATACAGACACAGCGCGTGTGTTATAAATTTGTATAAATTTAAATGTAATTTGTATAAATTTAAACGGGCAGTGTATTATCTTTCTTGGCACGAAGCTTTGTTTTATTATAGAAACACGAATGGGGGGGCGACCTCAGTAGAATCTTTTCAGAATTTTCTTTTGCGAATACAGAATCATTCAGAGACTGAAAACCGAAATATTTTGACGTTTAGGTATTACACTCGGTAACTGAAACCGAAATATCGCGAGGTTTAGGTATTATACCGGTATTTGCTCCCGTATTATCGTACTGTAATCACTATTCTGGGAAATCGGTTTTAATACCAGTATAAAACAGTCATACCGGTATTTTCGTACGTATTTTATCGGTATTTGACGTCCACAATGGTAAAAATTCTACCATTTTCGAGTTTTCGAAAGAGTATAATTTCGAAATGTATAATTTTTACGACAGTGCGAAAATTATATTTATCGAGAAAAGCGATATCCAGAGTTTACAGAACAAGGGCAATGAATTTAATTTATTAAGGTATTATAATTATAATTATAAGGTATTATAATTTTTCTAAAGTATTATTTTAACAGGCAATTTTTTGACGATGCGAAAATTAATTTAAAATAAACTAATTCTGTAAAATTAATTTGAAATAAAATAATTTTGTTTCAAATATTTTTAGTATTATTAGTTATTTTTATTATTATTTATTATTTAGTATTATTAGTTATTATTTATTATTATTTATTACTTAGTATTATTTTTTTATGGTTTAAATAATAATTATTTATTATATAAGTTGTATAATACTATATTTAGAATTATACTAAATATTTACTTTAAAGTTATTAAGCTATTAAAGTTATTACTTTAACGTTATTTTAATAATAAATTTTATTTACAGCGTCTTTATACTTTTCCAATTTAGTCGATCTTATGTCGGAGAAAAATGATCGTCATAATCTATGTCAAAATGTCAGAACGTCGATACACGACTTTATAACATATAATTAAAAAAAAAAAAATTCTTTCTTTCACAATGAAAATTCCAAATGGCTTGTAGAACGCCTGGATACATAGTTATACACTTCGATCTTGAACCATCATTGTCACCGTAATTCATAATCTACGCGCAAACATGTTTGGAACGAGAATGAATCCTTTTCAGAATTTTAAAAATTTCACGGAAGAAGAATTTTATTTTCGCAAGAACTCTAGATGAACTCTAATAACTTCTAATCTCTATATATACTCTAATAAACTCGTGACATATGTTTGACAACGAAAACGTTAAAGCTGACGAATTCAACGCCACCGTCTTAAATCGTCAAGTAATTCTAACCTAACTTTGATCATCGAGAAACGCTGAAATCGTGACACGTGATCGTAAACAGCGCCCTCTTCCTCCTCCTCCTCCTCCTCCTCCTCCTCCTCCTTCTTCGAACAGTCGCCAACGAGTCAAGCGTTCCCTAAAGCAAACGTAATTGCCCGGTGCGCGATGAATGCGCAAATTACGACATTAATTAACGGCCGAGAACACGTCGGTGGCGACGCCGCGCGTCGAAAAAGAGAGGTTCAAACGCGATCAAACGCCAGCGATCGTCCAACACGTCCAAATATTTTCACCGCGGTTCGCGTGAAACTGCGCCACGTTCTCCGAAAGCCGATCGCGGCGTTAATTAACATTAGCAATGTCCGAATCGAGGGAACAAACGAGCAGGCACGCCCAGCGAGTTCAATTAATTCGCCGTGCATCTGGCGTTAATTAATGAGCCCGCAACCGTGCCGAATTGGCTCGATCCAAAGAGGATCGCCTCTCTGGTAACGAGTCGAGGCGATAATTGTTCCCTGTCCAATTGTTCCGACGAAGTCGAAGAATCCTTGGTAAGGAGAAATGCACAGGCTGAGTCTCGTGAGTAACGTGACGACATCGAATAACTCGTGTAAATGTTTGTTGTTTCAGATGGAAGAGGGGAGACATAGCACTGCAAACAGTTAACAGTCAAAACTAATAGTTTTTAATTTTAGTTTTAAAAATTAACAGTTTTTAACTTTAGTTTTAAAAATTGACAGTCAAAACTAATAGTTTTTAACTTTAGTTTTAAAAATTAACAGTTGAAACTATTAGTTTGCTTTTTTTTATCAAGATCGCGAAGGTCTTCAATTTTCTTTAAATGGAATAGTTAGCATTTCTGCCCGAATTCGGGTAAACTCTACGTAGAAATAAATCTCTGCTTTAGAAATGGAAGTGAGACTCTACTTTAGAAATGAAGAAAAAATAGAATAATAGAAAATAATTAACTGATGAATTAATCGCAATTAAGTTGTAATTAATTGCAATCAACAATAAAAAATTTTGTCAATAAACAACGAGGAAAAGTCGCGTGGAACTTTCCTTTTTTAGAAGAGGTTAGAAAATAGAGAACGAAAGAGATTCGAGATTTGTAGAAAACGAAGATGGTAATAACTGCGCGTTATTAATAAAACAGAGATAAAAATAATGTTTCTGTATCGATTCCTTGTAAAACGAAGCGATGCGTCTTGCAGTTTTATCGCGGTTAGCGAATAAGAAAGGGTTGCTTTCTTAACCCTTTCGCGGCGGCGGCACCGGCCGCCATTACTGCTCTGTTAAATGGGACGTCGTGCCATAAACATTATACACACAGAGTATAAATCATGATAGCATTTCCAAGAGGATATTTTAAATTTAGTTTAAATATTAAATATTTAAATATAATAAATTTAATAAATTTATATATTATAATATTTATAATATATAATATAATATAATAAATTTAATTTAAATATTAAATATGTAAATATATAACATAATATAATATAATATAATATAATAATATAAGGGGATATTTTAAATTTAATTTAAATATTTAAATATAATATCTAATATAATAAATTTATACATTATAATATTTATAATATACAATATAATATAATAAATTTAATTTAAATATTAAATATGTAAATATATAACATGATATAATATAATATAATAATATAAGGGGATATTTTAAATTTAATTTAAATATTAAATATTAAAATATAATACATAATATAATATAATAAATTCAATTTAAATATTAAATATATAAATACAATATATAATATAATATAATATGATAACAATATAAGGGGATATTTTAAATTTAATTTAAATATTTAAATATAATATATAATATAATATAATAATATAGTAATGTAAGGGGATATTTTAAATTTAATTTAAATATTAAATATTTATATATAAATATAATATATAATATAATACAATAATATAATAAGTTAATATAATATAATATATTGATATAACATAAATATATTAAATATTTAATATCTAAATACTGAATTAGTTTATAAAATCTGTGCAGTATGAACGCAAGCATAAACTGCTCCTTTTTCGCAATGAAATTTTCCAAAAATTACTGTTCAACTATCAATTATAAAATTAGATGAATTTCTCGACATACATCGGTTTATATACTTTCTCGTAAAAACATGTCGAGTTGATTAATGCACGAAGAACTTGAAAGACTGCTGAAGTAAAGGAAAATATTCAGCTATGAGAAAATTATCATTATGCCGCGTTATTAATGATCTTCACCTCTTGTACTGAACAACTTTCATTAACAAAGGTTTTTTCCTCGTCTCTAGAAACAACAGTGACAATTTGAAACGGTAATAATTATTGTTTCATCTTGCACGAGCTCGCAATTCAATCTGTCGTCTCTTGCGACTGAAACAGACAAAATATAGAGTCAAACTGGCGAGCCTTTTTGCTCTTGCTCGCCGATGTGTTTAGATAAACCCGAGTTCCGCTACTCTGCTTGTTTGACCACTCTAACTGAAATAACTCGAGAATCGGTGGACAAGTGCCGAGTACAAGTTGAAATAAAAAGTGTTATTGAAATAGTGATTGAAACCAACTCTTATTAGAAATAAGGTATTATTCGAAAATTTCATTTTTCCTGACATTGATACACAGAGAGTGTCAGATTGGAATTACTTGTTTCAAACTTACGAGTGGGAATTATCGATTGATCTAATAATTCCGAAATGATAATTTCGCGCTTCGACGCTTGCGGTTACTTCAATTACTTCAAATTGTTATTTCAGAGAGGAAGCGACAAATAAAATAGAATGAATTGATAACAGTAATTGATGAAATTAACTTTAGAGAAAACGAATGTCGCTCATTAATAATTAGTATTATCGAGTAATATTCCTGAGAAACGGCCACTCGATTATTTATTCGAAAAACTTGACTGTTACATTAATTGGCGTACTATAATAGTATTTACAGTGCACGTATTATGCATACGTCGTAACATTACGATGCTGTTAATATTTCAATCATCACACGATTCGCCGGGGGAGCAACTAGAAAATTATTCAAAAAACGGGCAGAACGTGCAGAACTTCACCTGGCCCCCTGCCGAAACACAGGGGTCGATGAATATTATTTCACCGGCGATAAAGTTGAAACGCAACGGAACGAGGTAACACGATCATTCCGATAGGATTTTGGCAGGGAAAATGGCCCGTCGCGTCGCCCCTCGTTCCGTTCCGTTCAAAGCGGCGCCATTCAGACGGATAATGAAGCAACCGGGGCAAAGAAACTAACGAGAGAACGCTCGGGTAACAGAAAGGGCGTTCGACCTCTCTGCCGCTCGCTAAATTACAAATAAAATAGGGAAACGATCGATCGAGATCGAGCGCCTAGAAAAAGCGCGAAAGACAGACTTTCGTTGGTCTCTATTTCCTCTTATCGATCTGACGCATCATTTTCTTCCGCTTGTATCGTTTCTCAGACGATCGAAGTTTCGTTTCGATTTCTCTTCTGTCCTCTTCCGGTCGTTGCAATTAAAAAAAAAGTACATGTAAGTCAAAAATATAAAATAAAAAGGTGACCTTGACAATCGTCGGAAAGAAAAGAATTTTTTTGAAATTTTTTTCGTGACGCTGTATAGCCAGTCGAAACTGATCAACTCTTGTTGAGAACGTTTTTTTTGTCAGATTATCGCAAGTACCTGAAAAATACGTGAAAAGTGTTACGTGGGACACTCCTCTATAATATATATATATATATATATATATATATATATATATATATATGTATATAAATTATTTAATATTCTGGTATAAATTAACTTCTGTCCCAAACTTCTGTTCTACTACATTTACGGCCCGTTAGAAGCCCATAAATATCGCCAGAACATTTCCCACGCAAACAGTTGCGAACGTTCGTGAACTCGGTGTAACGAGGATACTTGCAAATTACCAGCCTCGCACGAGGGTGGTATCGGTGAACAGGCAACGAAGCCCGGAATCACCGAATTAGAGACCTACACTATCGACGCATCGAACGGTAAATGGATCGACGTCGATTATCGCGCAGAGTGGAGAGGGTAGCGCGGCGCGGTTACAGTCGTATCGATCTGCATTTTCCCCATCGATGATGGAAATCGTCGATCGACGTAGGGACTCTTGTTACCACGGTATCGCGCCGTCGGATCGATATAACCGGTCTTCGAATTCACCGGCCCGAGCACAACACGCGGCCCGAGCTAATCGTAACGTGTTTGCACGATATTGCGAGCGGCGCTTGGCCCCAGCCGAATTATTTTATTACGCTTCCGGGACCGCGTCGCGCGCCCCGCATTTGCATCGAGCCGGGGCTAAATTCGGACCGTTCTGCACGATCGACGCAGCGGTCGCGGAATTCTCACTCGTTCGATCGATAAGAATGCAACTTTCTAGTAGAGGGGGAAGGGGGAAGGAGGGGGGGGGAAGCATCGTTTGACGATTGAAAAATTACGGCATAAAAAATTCCACAGTATCTCGCAATTTTCGCGATTTTTGGCTTGGAATTTAATTCGGCATTCGAACATTATCGTCGATAATAAATTTCGCTCGCGTCGTTTAATATTTGGACACTGAATGTTAGCACCCGTAAGGAATGTTTTTTGATACTGAACAAAATTTTATTGTAATTTATTGTATAATTTTTATTTAATTTTATTTATTTTTAATTAACACTAAGTGTCAATATATTTAACTGGGATATAGGTTATGTCATTATATATTTAACTAGAATATAGGTTATGTCATTATATATTTAACTAGAATATAGGTTATGTCATAATGCATTTAACTAGAATATAGGTTATGTCATGATATATTTAACTAGAATATAGGTTATGTCATGATATATTTAACTAGAATATAGGTTATGTCATGATGTATTTAACTAGAATATAGCTTATGTCGTAATATATTTAACTAGAATATAGGTTATGTCACAATGTATTTAACTAGAATATAGCTTATGTCGTAATATATTTAACTAGAATATAGGTTATGTCACAATATATTTAACTAGAATATAGGTTATGTCATAACGTATTTAATTAGAATATAGGTTATGTTGTAATCTATCATGTGACACATGCACACATTCAATTCCAATACTCGTGTGTTTTCCATTGTATCAGGGGCACGCATAAGTAATGTAGTTATTGTTATTATTATTATTATCGTCGTTCATCCCGAGTTAACTCGATAACGTGTTCAAATCGGTTTCTCTTTTTACGCCAGTAAACTTCCTTCTTTCAACAACAACAGTCCAAGTAAAACTTATTTCAGCGAGACACAGAGCTTCCTCTCGTTTCGATTTCAAAATACAATTAACATTGACCGATCTCATCTCTCCGTTTCCAGGAGAGGAAATTCCCTTAGGTTAGGTGCAAGTTGTACCAAAAACGAGCGGAACACCACCCGAGAGAGTGGTGTTCCACGAATGATGTATCGTCGCAGCGTAGCAGTTTATCCGCTTTAATGCGCCGGCCAGCGGGTTTAAACGATCCCGGTGAAATCACCGGGGCACCTTTTGTCGCAACGAGAGCCTCGCCAGAAACTGTCCTATCGCGAATCGGATTAAGCAAATCCGTTTCCCTCGCCTCGACCTCGAGAAGCCCACCGCAATCAGCTTCCGATACGAGAGAACGGCCGTCAGTCGTCCGAATCTCAAAGATCGTCCGATTGATACTCGAAGATCTTCAATCGTGACATTCGTTCGTCTTTCAACGTTTTTCTTTTCTTTCTCCTCTTTTAACCCTTTGACTTACGATTCGAGGAGTGAGCATTCTCTACTGAAGAAATCGTGAGATTAATTTATCTATCAATGTCCATAACTTTCTTTTAGTTTGAATCAGAATTTGAAATCTGACTTGAAACTCCATATGTGAAATATTACAATTGACTTTTCCTTTCAAATGGTGACGTTAACTTGTACGACTCGATATTACAAGTCAGTTCCTCAGGGATAGAACGTTTCCTTTTTTTTTTCTTTCTTTCTTTCTTCTGTTCAGCAGGAATGTTTCAAGAACGAAAGGAGAAGTCGGTGTTTCTTGCCTGAATCAATCTTCTCGTCGCGTCGTTCGAAAGGAATCTTCCCCTCGAGTATGTCCGTCAGAAGTATCAGCTTTCGATAAGACGCGACGCAAAGGGAGAGACAATTCTATCGACTTCCTCTCTCTCTCTCTCTCTCTCTCTCTCTCGTTCTTTCACCTCGTCTTTTCCATCTCGTCGATCTGTCTTTACCGCGGCTGAAGGATTCCTTCTCTCTACTTACGACACGACACTTCTCTTCTCGCTACTCTTCCTTCTTTCTTTATTTTTTTCTTTTTGGATTCTCAATCAATTTCCAAGATTCTTCGTTAAAAGCCCCATCGCCATGAATTTTACACACCACCACACTACCTGGCTCAGTTCGCTTATTTCCATCCGCGTTTCGCCTCTCACTTCCTCGCGAATCAAGCAACGTACACGCTCCACGCTATTACGATTAATAATTTTGCTTCTGAAGCGTGTTTTATAATTTTTATAATCGTGCAGGGGCCATACAATTATGAAGAAAAGTGTGTGGAGTTTAAGATGCATTACAGAATGTAAGAATAAATTTAATTTTAAGGTATTGTTTTAACAAACACATGGTTGAACATTTATTCCATCATGCTTCTGCATGATATTTCTCAACGATGTCAAAATTGATTTGAAATGGAACATTTTACTCCAAATATTTTCAGTATTATTAGTTTGTGTTAGAATAACACCATATAATAATAAATAATATTGAATAATAATTTATCATATAAATTACATAATACTGTATTTATAATACTTATTACATTAAGTATTATAAAACGTATTATAAACTATTGTAAATATATACATATAAGTATGGTACTTATTATACAAAGTATCATGAAGTATTATTGTATAGCATTACATAATACTATACAATAATACTAAATACTAACAAATAAAAGAACTCTGATTATAAGGTATTATAAGTATATATAAATATAATACTTATTATATAAAGTATCATATTAAGTACCATGAAGTTTTACAAAGTATTATTGTATGGTATTATGTAATAGTTTACAATAATACTAAATACTAACGAATAAAGGAACTTTGATTATAAAATATTATAAATATATATATATATATATATATATATATATATATATATATATATATATATATATAAATATTATAATATATATAACAGTTATTCTACAAAGTACCATGAAATATTATAAAGTATTATTGTATGGTATTATACAATAATATATAATATAATATATATATTAGTATAATTATATTATATTATAATATACAGTACTGTAGTATTATATAACACTATACAATAATACCAAATACCAATAAATAAAGAAACTCTGATTATAAAATATTATAAATATATATAACACTTATTGTATAAAGTATCATGAAGTATTATTGTATGGTATCATATAATACTATAGTACAATACAGTATCACAGTATAATATAATATGAGTATAACTATATTACAATTATGGTATAATATAGTATAATACAGTACTGTGGTATTATATAACACTATACAATGATATTAAATACTAATATATAAACCCAATCTATAAACAGATCGCCTAGAAATCCAGCTACCCTTCGGCAACCGCACCAGGGGCGTCGCGTTCCCTTCGAAGCTCCATTTTTCACTGTGCGAAATAAGATCCTGCGAGGACACGGACCGTATGCGTGCATTCTCTCGTCGCGGAAGGGAATTCTTGGCAATGTCTCGCCGCGCCGTTTCTCAAAGAGGGGCAAAGTGGGAAGTTTCGAAAGGATGGTAACAGGAAGCCGGGGGGCGAAGACGCCGCGCCGTGTCTCTCCGTGTTTCCCACCCTAGTTTCTAGTCTTGCTTATATCGAAACCGCCCACGGGCCACGCTTTCCGCTTCTTTTATTTTCACGTTCTCTCTCTCTCTCTCTCTCTCTCTCTCTCTCTTTCTTTGTTACTGGCAGCTATTCGTCGACTCGAACCGCAGAGCGAGATCTTCTCCTCCAGTTGCAGCCGGGTGTAATCTCCGCGGAATACCACCCTTTTATCGACACAGATGCTCGCCACTCGCCACTTCGTTTCACGCGTTTTATATCGCGTAACAAAGGCTAGAATTAAGAAGGATTCGTTATTAGTGGGTACATTTGGAAATGATCTCGTCATCATCTCTAATGACAAAGAGGAGATAATTACGGAGACTTGCTCTCGCGAGAGACAACGAAAAGTCAACTCACCGGTGTGTGTCAATAAAAATACATATTGCAAACAGAATACATGCAATATGACACGTAGACAAAAATATACACAGTATGAATAACAAAAATATTTTATGTATGAACGTACCATGTACAAATATGAACATTCTATATATTTTAGGTTTAGAACAAATATTAAGTTTTTTACTTAAAATTTAATATTCTTTCGATTTACGATGAAAAAGATATATAGTTAGAGTTAAAAAAAACAGAGGTGACCTTGAAAACTTCGAAACCCCTCAAAAAATTTATTCGCCATATTTTACCTCCCTTAAAACCACACAACTTTTGTACTAATAAATTTTTCATTAGACGCATAATTAAAAAGTTATTTCAGGTGTGCAAGTTACGTGAATCAGCCTGTATATTATATACGATATACAATATATATGTATCAGTTCGAGGATTTAATAAGAACACGTATCTTTTATGAGAGATATTTAATTTTGTGTAATAGTACAAATACATATCTACTATTTATATTTGTTATAAAATATTATACTCAACACAAAACGAATGCAATTAATCCTAATTAATGAAATATTTAAGGCATAAAAGGACATGAGAACTGAGAATTCTTGAATAAACGTAAATATAAGCAAACGATTATTAAATTCTTATTTTAGTAGCCATAGTTTTAATAGCAGTCATTAAAGGCTATTGCAGGCTAACACTTTGCCTGTTTTATCAGGTAAATGATAGTGTATCCTACACTCCTTTACTGTATAATTTATTCTATTGATCATCTTCAAAATTGATTATTTTAATTCTGCTATACTTATCGGCCTTTTTTCCAATATTCGTAATTTTAACATAGCCCACGTTCTTTCAGGGCTCTGTGGAGGCCATTCTAAAAGATTGATAGAGTTTTCTTTTAAATAATTCATGACCACTTTAGCTTTATGAACTGGTGCGTTGCAGGATAAAGTCGTTTCCCAACTAATCGCTTCCCTTCTGGTATAATATTTCTTTTCATATAATTACAGTATATTTTTGCGTTAATTCTGTTTATAATTATATTAATATAATATGACTGATTTTTTAATTATTTTTAATATATGCCATATTATAATGTAATTTTGCTTATAATTAATTATAATATGGTTGATTTTTTATTTTTAATATATACAAGTATACTTTTCCATTAATTCTATCTATAATTATTTTCCAAAAGAAGAAGTACATGTCCAAACCCCATAATATCCTGATCTATACTTTTGATGTTACTTTCGCATAGTCGTAAGACGAGAGTTCACTCTTTTTTTCTCCCTGCATACGTTCTTCCACGACTGTGTTTTAATCGTCAGATTTTTTTCTCAAAAGTGCCAACACACGTGTATAATAAAAATTTAACGTCTTGTCTGTTTATGTATGACAGTTTTCGGACTAGATAATTTGCAATTTCCTCCCACTTTTGTTACACGCGAATGCTATTTTGTAAACGGGTACTGGCGTTTTATTGAAAATTCCAGCCATTTCTCGATACGATTTATCACCATTTTTCTCATTCTACGATGCAAATTAAAAAAAAGAAAGAAAAGGGAAAAGCAAAGAGTTATTACAACATAACCTCAAAAAAATTCATGCGAATAATGCCTAAAGTACATATTTGACAAAACACATTTTCTGAAGAAGACGACACAATAAGGAAGAAAGCAAAATGTCAACGTTTAAAATGTATGTAATTATAAATGATCACTATTATATTAACTAACGCGACAGAGTAACGCGCACTGTTGTGACCGAAGTTGTCACTGACTGAAGTTGGGCATCACGTTGTGACGTCATCAACATGGCCGCCTGATTTTAAACGAATCGAAAACATACACCAGTACTTCACTTACCTTCGTCACGTACTGTACATACGCTTCGACGATCATTGCGTTCAGATCGAACTCCTGGCCAAAATATTTAACCGTCGAAAGTTGCAAATTGCGAGATTACTCGGGACGAGAGAAGCGAGAGGCGGGAGGGAGAGATCTGGCCCCTGCCAGATTCAAGTTCTGCCGGTTAATTCGAAAACGGCGACGATTAACGCAATAATGTGATCCGGCGGCCCCTTGACGGCCGCGCTGCTCGGCTCGGCTATCATTATGAAATCTGCGTGCAATTTCCCCCTCCACCCCCCTGCTCATGGAACAGAGAGACGAGAGATCTTAATTACGGCATTGTTCGCGAAACTCTGGCAGTCTGGCGAGTCCGTCGCGATAGAATGTTTCCACGTCGTTGAAATTAATCGCGCCATCTTCCGACTAATGGTCTTTCCGATCGTGAAGGATAGCGAATCGGCGAAAGAATGCCGGCTGGATAAGCTACGAGGGGGGGAAACGGATTCCGCAATTTTATTGCCCAGAGAATCACGCGACGGTCCCAATAACGTTTCAAAATGCCCAATGGAAACGTTCGTGGAATGTCTTCATTATATATATACCGGGTGAGTCGCCTAAAAAACTAGAAACTAGAAGTATTTTCGGAACGATTAATTGCGTCGAAAAATGTTGTTGGACAAAAGTTGAATGAGATATTAATTGATGTATGTTGCACATGAGTTATAAATATAACGATTATTCTTTATTATCAGGCCTGGTGTTGAACAAGGCCAGGGATAAATGGATTTTTGAAATAGGTAAATAGAAAACAGACGAGAAAACGTATTTTTATTTTCTCTAGCAGTATACTTCTTTGCTAAAGTTATTATTTAGTAAAGGTCTGTTGGAAAGTCTGTTTCGAAACTCTTATTTTCGATCCCCTGTTTTCCTACATTTGCATTCGAATACGTAAATACATAGTATTTGCTCATGATTTAAATACTAAACGAAATAATATCTCCAAATATATATCGTATATTTGCTTATGGAAATGTTTCAGTTTCCAGTGTTTTTCAGTCTCATACTGATTCAAATTTTCCATAGCTTTGCTGTTGAACTGGCGACTAGCGAGAAGGGGAAGAACCATACCTCCTTCAAACACTTCGCGAGCCCCATCGTTACCCTATAACAAAGATTTAAAATTTTTGCAACAAAAATTTGAAATATCTACTTTTCTAAATGAAATATGAATAAGTAATGCAAGAGTATATATAATAATTAATTGTTGAGATCCGATGGTAAAGCTTCTATTAAATTATGACATAAAAGTTCATCGTCACTGACACAGACATGAAAAGAATATTTGTAAAAAGCAGTACTTTTCCATAAATTGACAAAGTTAAATATTTATTAAATTCAATACGTATGAAAGAGTGACTAGTTTGCACCAACAAAATGTAACTGTCATTTTTTATTGTTGATACACAAGAATAAGTATCATATTAACTGACCAACAAGTATTTATTTAGCTAGACTGTAAATAATTTACTCATTTGACTAAACTATAAATAAATAAATTGCCGTATATGTTCAGCTACGATTGTCAATAGACAAAATAAACATGTGTCTTCCATGGAACCCAGCGTTTACACACTGAACGAATCCAGTCAGAGCAATGTCGTGACTCTTCGATTACTTCGGCCGCTTTCCAACAGTGAAAAACATCCCCTCCCTCCCCTCTCTCCGTGAAAGGATTCTTCCATCGAGAAGCTCAGATTTGTGAGAATGGCTTTTATCATTGATCTCGGAAAAACAAAGAGGGAAGAGAACCAATTCTCGATAGTAACTCTTGGACTGGCGCAACGTATCATATGGTCACCGTGTATTTTTTTTTTTTTTTTTTTTTTTTTTTTTTTGAAGCTTTATCCTCGAAATATGAAAATTGGCACGCCTCCGCGCAACGAAATCGACGGCTGCGTGTATCGATTCATATCGGGTTAACAGCCGGCCGCGATAAATCCGGTATGCTCGGTTGTTACCCGCGCCTGATAATAAGTCACCAGGCGAAATAAACGGTAATAAACGTTGTCACCTGTGCCGGCGGCGATGCGACTCATCTCGAGCCCGACCAGCCAAACGCGCTTCGCCGTGGTTATTGCGCGATATTTTCATCGCCGGCCGTTTTCTCTCACTATCCGGCATAATACTACCTCCGATGAAAATGTTCTGCATCATACTCGATAGCAGAGAATTGTCTGAAGATATTTGAAATTTGAGGTTATAAAGTGTTATTCTTACATATTAGTTGAAATCAATTGGGAAATGAAAGGACTTGGCGTGGAGTAACAATTAATCAAAAATTGTCACTTATTAATAAGAAGGAAGCAAATAAAGAAACAAAATTGTCTGAAGATATTTGAATTTTGAGGTTATAAAGTATTGTTCTTATATATTGGTTGAAATCAATTGGGAAATGAAAGGGCTTGGCGTGGAGTAACAATTAATCAAAAATTGTCACTTATTAATAAG
>NW_025110051.1:193257-202374 GCF_011392965.1 Frieseomelitta varia | reverse complement strand
AAAGGGCTTGGCGTGGAGTAACAATTAATCAAAAATTGTCACTTATTAATAAGAAGGAAGCAAATAAAGAAACAAAATTGTCTGAAGATATTTGAATTTTGAGGTTATAAAGTATTGTTCTTATATATTGGTTGAAATCAATTGGGAAATGAAAGGGCTTGGCGTGGAGTAACAATTAATCAAAAATTGTCACTTATTAATAAGGAGAAAGCAAATAAAGAAACAAAATTGTCTGAAGATATTTGAAATTTGAGGTTATAAAGTGTTATTCTTACATATTAGTTGAAATCCAATATATAAAAGTGAAAAGCGCTTAGCGTAGAATAAGCAACCATAATTTATCAATTAATTGTTACTTATTATTAAAGAAAAAGCAGATGAAGAAATTATCTGAAAATATTTGAAGTTTGAGAAAATGTTATTCTTATATAGTCTATATTAGTAATATACTTATATTAGTTGAAATTGAGGAGTTAAGATAGAATAAGCATCAAGTAAAAGGGCTTAACATAGAATAAGCATCAAGTAACAATTAATCAAAAGTTGTCACTTGTTATTCAGAAAAAAGCAGATGAAAGTACAAAATTGTTTGAGGACATTTGAATTTTAAAGTTGATAATGTTGATAAAGTTGAAATCAATTAGGGAACAAAGAAGGCTTAACGTATGTAAATAGCAGTAACAAGGCAATATCAATTAATCAAAAGTTGTCACTTAATAGAGAATAAGAAAGCAAATAAGGAAACAAAATTATCCGAAGGCATTTAAACTTTGAGGTTATAAAATGTTATTCTTATACATTGATTGAAACGAATATATAAGAATAGTAAAGAAGGCTTAGAATAAGCAATTAATTAATAATTATTAATTACTTATTATTGTCACTTATTATTGAAATAGAAGTAAACAGAGAAATAAAATTGTCTGACGACATTCAAACATTTTTGAGGTTATAATGTATTATTCTTACACATTGGAACCAATTGGGGAATAAATAATTGGAGTTTAACACGTAGTGTAAGCAACAACAATTGATCGAATATTATCATTTACCATTCAGAAGAAAACAAATAATGAAACAAATAAACATTACATGGGAAAACGTGTTTTCCATCAAATTTTGTTTTGAACGCAGGGTTTCCAAATAATAATCAAATAAAATACGTTTATCATGTTTGTTATGTCATTAACTAAAATATTGTCAAATAATAATACGTTATTGACGTTGCGCTGTATTTATATTACCAAGACAGTCTGATAACTTTTCATAATTGACTTTAATCTCGTGATTTTTATTTCATCCCCACTCGCTCTCCTCCCTTATAATCGCCACGCAATCGCCGGTTGATAGCAGAAATTCGCTTCGACTAAATCTCTCAGCTGAGACTCGAAGCGACCCCCTTCGTTAAACGCCAGCGAAATTTCAGTTTATTAGAGACTCAAGGACGCGAGAAGACCGAATTTAATAAAGCAAAGTGTAATCGTGAAATTCTGTCAAATTTAATAACCGAGCGAGTCGCCGGATCTCCTTCTCGCGCTTGCTGCCCGATAGAAAATGCCCGTAAAGAATTTTCATTGTTCGGCCTCGAGGTCTCGCGGACCTGAGAGAGTTTCGAACCGGAGAGAGGAGAACCGGGGCATTTCCGCGGACACGAGAGTACTTAGCGCGGCGTCGCCGATCCTCAGACACTCCACCATGAAGGGGGAGGGGGGGAGGAGGCTTGATCGATATCCGCGGAAAGAAATAGGTCGCTCTTATTTCCGGTCCCCCGGTGATTCTATTTCGAAGTTCAGGGGCGTTTGGCCCGAAAACAAATTTCAAAAATTTGACACACTGAAATATCTCTTCGAATTGCGACGATAATAAAAAGAAAGAAAGAATATTTTTCGCCTAACACGAATAACTGATAAGAATATTCTTCTTCCAAAGAGTTTTTTTTTTTTTTTTTTTTTTCGAAGAATTCCAAGGATCATTCTTTCAAAGAGTTTTCAATGTCATTTTGATGGTTTCTTTTCCACGCAACTATGTTTTTTTTGTTTTTTCTTTTTTCACATTGCAAGTCGACGCAATGCATTGTGTAGCTGATTTTGATTCTGAAAAGTGACAGCTGATCTGAACGTGATTTTTGAACGTGTGATTTTTGTCTCTTTCGAAAAAAAAAAGGAGAAAAATTGCACTACTCAAAATTGCGCTTCGTCGAGTGTTAGATGACAGCTTTGAGAATATTATCGCAAACTTTTATCCAAATTTATTCAGTAACCTTTTTTAGATATTTCTGGTACCGATCTTTTGATCTGTTGTCATTAAATGCAGACGAAAGTTCTAAATTAATTATTCTCAGATTTACCAAGCACTCCTTTTGGAAAATTGATTTATCTGAGTTTGTCAAAAGTATGAATGTTGTCAGACAAAAAATGACAAAAAGAACGCTCGTCTTTAAACCACTTAAAATAAAAATATTACATAAAAATATTACATACTCAATTTATAAATGTATAGACAAATGTATATTACATACTCAATTTAAATGTCTTTAAGCAACAATTATTACATACTCAACAACAAAAATATTACATACTCAATTTAAATGTATAGACAAATGTATATTACATACTCAATTTAAATGTCTTTAAACAATTCAAACGTATAGACAAATGTATATATTGCATACTCAATTTAAATGTCTTTAAACCACTTAAAATAAAAATATTACATACTCAATTTAAATGTATTACATAAAAATATCACATACTCAATTTAAATGTATAGAGTTGCAAACAAAAAAAAGAAAATTCTCACATGTCAACACATGTCTTTGACTGCCAAATTTTTATATTTCTGACGTCATTATTATAGAACTCGTTAATGGAAATTACTGCCAACGTATCAATGTATCGTTTGTTCTCATAATATCAAAATATCTTATCCACATTCTTCATAGTTCTTCTAGATAATGATCCCATAAAAACGTATTAGAATCGATTATAATCCAGTCCCTCGACGATAATCCAAAGAAAAAGAGGAAAAATCAACCAGCTTCTGCTGTCAGATTTCTCCCAAAGAAAGCTACGAAATTTTCGCGAAAAAAAGAAGAGAAGATCGGCGTAAAATGAAAAAAATTTCCATCAAAGGGGCAAGCTTTCCTCTTTCGCGACGTATCGATCCTTTCGTCAAACTTCTCGCAACTATCGGATAGGCGGAGAAGGAGGAGTCGCGTCGAAATTTCATGAAGAGCGTACCAACGAATAATCAAGCGCCTTTTCACCGGAAATCAGCGGGCCTGCTGTTCCATCGGCGGACGGGGATAAAAATTCAGTCTGCCGCGAGCAGTTGGAGAATTTCTTTCACGAGAATCGACTCTCTCGTCCCGATGTTTTCTCAATTCACATTCACTTCCAAATCCGTCCATTAGTCTCCGTTAATTTTTAAATGGACTTCAATCCGTCCATTAATTTCCAAGTCGAAGGAAGAAAGGGATTATTCGAAATATCCTCTTCTGTCAAATTTTTTTTCTTCCTCTCGTTCAAATTTCCTCTGCGCAGACATTTAATTTTTCTAGATTAATACGATTGTTAAATTTTAAATTAGTAAATTAATTCTCTTAAATTAATACAATTGTTGATGCTTGCAAACAATTAGTTTTTCTAGATTAATGTAAATATTTCAATTTTTCTAAATTATGTAAATAATTCATTATGTAAATAATAAATTGAATTGTAAATGCAACTCGTTAATATCATATAAGTAATAAACTTTGTTTGTAAATGAACACAAGCAGTCTTGAACCATCGACCAGTGTGTTTCAAACAGGAAAGTAAAGATACTTTTGCAAATATCTTTCCGACAAACATTTGCAAGCATTTGCAAACATCTTTCTACATTAATACAATTCATATTGTTTACAATTTATTTTGTATTATTTGCACTTACGTAAATAATAAATTGTGTTCCAAGAAGAATACAGAATAACAGGAATAAGGAATTGAACACAAGCAGTCTTGAACCCTCAACCAGTGTGTTTCAAACAGGAAAGTAGAGATACATTTTTGCAAACATTTGCAAACATCTTTCTAAATTAATACAATTCATATTATTTACAATTTATTACAATTATTTACAATTTATTAGCGTTAGTATTATAATATTATTTACACTTATGTAAATAATAAATTGTGTTCCAAGAAGAATACAGAATACAGGAATAAGAAATTGAAATATCTTGGAAACCAGTACAAACAATGATGCCACTTGACAACGAATTTCAAAGCTGTCAAAATTCTTCTGTAAACGTAATTGTAAATAATTCATAAATAAAATAACGTAAGCAATTGATAAATAAAAATACCGTAAATAATTAATAAATAAAATAACATAAGCAATTGATAAATAAAAATACTGTAAATAATTAATAAATACAATAACGTAAGCAACTGATAAATAAAAATACTGTAAGTAATTAATAAATAAAATAACATAAGCAATCGATAAATAAAAATACTGTAAATAAATAGTTGATAAACAACTGTCCAAATACTTTTGTAAACGTAATTGTAAATAATTCATAAATAAAATAACGTAAGCAACTGATAAATAAAAATACTGTAAATAATTAATAAATAAAATAACAGAAGCAATTGATAAATAAAAATACTGTAAGTAATTAATAAATAAAATAACGTAAGTAACTGATAAATAAAAATATTGTAAGTAATTAATAAATAAAATAATGTAAGCAATTGATAAATAAAAATACTGTAAATAAATAGTTGATAAAAAACTGTCCAAATACTTTTGTAAACGTAATTGTAAATAATTCATAAATAAAATAACGTAAGCAATTCATAAATAAAAATACTGTAAATAATAAATAAAAATACTGTAAATAATAAATAAAAATACTGTAAATTAATAAATAAAATAACGTAAATAATTAATAAATAATAAAAAAATACGAAAGTCTGTCCAAGAGAAACCTCCAGAAGAATTACCCTTTTCCTTATTTTCGAGAGAAGGTAGATCCTCTTCACGGAGTAATTTGGTGAAAGGTCAGCGGTGGCGTGAATTTATGCCAGGCCCCGGTCCCACCTCCATTTCTCGGACGTTTCCGGCTGGCGTGCAAGACGATGCTGGCGATAAAAGCGTCGGGGCCGGTTCTCGTCACCGGCCACCCGACAAAAAAAAGGGCTGCGAGGGCCGTCGGGTGGTGTGTCTCTTCCAAAGCCGCCGCCGCCGCAGCGCCTTTCGTCGTTCCTTATCGCCGAGACGACGACAAAAGCTCCTGCCAGAGGCTGGAACCTCGCGGAGAAACAAACGTCTCTTCGAGCAACCTGAACTGAACTTCACCGCACCAACGCTCCGTGAAACCTCGTCCCGATCCGGAGTACATCGCGCGGACCCGGCGACATTCGTCCAACTTCCACCTCTAACCTCCCCCTTCCCACCTCTTCTTCTATGTACGGGTTCTTTTGTTCGTCCGCGCTTTCCACCGCTTTCCTCGTTTCTTCCACGAAATGAAAGGGAAACGGACAGACAGACAGACGAATATCGCTCGAAGCTTGCAATCTTTTCTTCTCCACCCCCCCCCCCCCCACTCCATCGTTCGCTCGTCTGCTTAATCGCAAGATGTCGCTGCAACTGCGGCGAAATTTCCACGCGTTTTTGGAAAACAGCATCCAGCCAACGCGGAGGAGCTAGGTGAAAAATATAGAAAAGCTATAGGTTTACAAATATAGAAAATTTTTAGAAAAATGTGAAGTAAAAATATTTCTTAAACTAATATGTAAGTTAATGTGTAAGTACGTAATTAACTGTATATTATATACCACTGTTTATTATTATAATTTATTTATCACTAATTTATTTATTCCTCACTTAATGATATTAAGTGAGGAATATTTATTACTAATTTATACTAATACATATATTATTTACCATATTATATTACCATTACCTTTTATACAAACCATATATTATATACCATATTATATATTATATACTATATACTAACCATATATTATATTAATTACTGTAATTATATAATTACTGTACTACACTATATTACATATACATTATAAACCTCTATAACACTAACCACTATATTATACCTAACTACCTACACTACTATACCCTATAACACTAACCACTATATTATACCTAACTACCTGCACTACTGTACCCTATAACCTAAACCCCTATAACACTAACCACTATATTATACCTAACTGCCTACATTACTATACCCTATAACTTGAGCCCCTATAATACTAACCACTATATTATACCTAACTACCTACACTACTATACCCTATAATCTGAACCCCTATGACACTAACCACTATATTATACCTAACTACCTACACTACTATACCCTATAATCTGAACCCCTATGACACTAACCACTATATTATACCTAACTACCTACACTACTATACCCTATAATCTGAACCCCTATGACACTAACCACTATATTATACCTAACTACCTACACTACTATACCCTATAATCTGAACCCCTATGACACTAACCACTATATTATACCTAACTACCTACACTAGTATACCCTATAACCTAAACACTATATTATATATATTACTCTTAAGCACACATTGTATACTATATACTAACCATATATTATATTATATAATTACTGTACTGCACTATATTATATATATTATAAACCCCTAGAACATTAACCATTATATTATACCTAACTACCTACACTACTATAGCCTATAACCTAAACACTATATTACATATATTACTCTTAAGCACACATTGTATACCATACACTAACCATATATTATATTATATAATTACTGTACTACACTATATTATATATATTATAAACCCCGTTACTCTTAAGCACACATTGAAATGGAAGAGTTGGGAATGACACGGTCGTTTCAAGGTTTAAATCCTAATCCATCGATACACGATTTATAGAGAGAGGGGACGACAGTACGTACATACGTTCGGTCGCGATAAATTCAACCCTTGTCATAGTGCGAGATTGCTAACCTACTCACCGACGAACTTTCAGACGTAACGTCGGTCGTCAAGTCCCCTATCGAGGACTCTCCCCCACTCCACGTCCCAAAAACGAGTCACGTTCCCCTCTTTCCCCTCCCGCTCGTCGCGCCAAGAAAGATGTTAGACGGAAACTTGGAGAAGGGACCTAGTTTCAAGACTGCGGCGCCATTACGAGGACGGCGTTATTCTGATTCAAACGGCAAGTTTCGAGTTGCCATTGGCGCCATTGTCGCAGCCAGTTTGATACTCGTAACAATTATGCCCGGGCGCAGAAATTTCATCCAGCCGTGTGCAACGCTGTTTGCAAGCGTTTAACAAGCGAACATTTTCCGTTGGGGAAAACCGCCGATTTAGATTGGATAACTTGTCCCCGGGAACGCTTTCTGAACGTTTAGTTTAACGTTTAATAACGATCTTGTTTGGAAATTGCGTCTGTACTCGGACGATAGTTTCTTTTTCTTTTTTTTTTTTTTTTTTTTTTGAGCTTTTATCGATGCACGATCGTTGAAGTCTTGGAGAATTTTTTTCTTAAAATTGTTGAAGGTCCAAAAGCGAGGTATAAATAAATTAATAATAAATATTCCTCATTTAATGATATTAAGTGAGGAATAAATAAATTAGTGATAAATATAATAAATATATAATATATTACATTGTATACAAAATTAATAATAAATAAATATAATAAATTAAGAATAAAGAATTAATAAATATATATCTCTTATTATATATTTATTTATTCCTTTATTTATACTTTTTGATATATTTGATGCATGTTGTATCCGTTCTGCTACTTTTTGATATAGGTTAATGTTGTATAAGATTTAATTCAATTTCAATGAATTGTCGATTTTACAAAAATACACATATATATGTATAAAACTCTATCTTTTGTCAGAATGTATAATTTTAATATAACTTCAGCAAAGTATGAATTTTACGAAAGATACACGTAACTTCATCGCTCGCAAGAAAATTGCTAAGAATACAATCGAGTTGTTTAGAGTATGTATATCTTGGAGAAGTGTATCTTGGGTCCCTTCTTCGACGCATGTTCGAAGTTCCAGGGTATTATTTGTTACAAACTTGCGCCAACTAATAAGACGCTTAGTTCTAACGAAGATCGCCCGACAAGTTCGCGCGATGGTCGGTGCAAACTCGCCTAATTAACGCGCTTCGTCGTTTACTTTTTCGACTTGTTGTTCAATTAACCTATTCGAGACGGTTTACACACCGCGTGTATAATCACACTCGCTTTTTAAAAATATAGAATCACCGCGCCACCAAAACTGCAACACCCTGTACACCGACGCACCGTTTACTCACTTCTCGCGAGCCACTGAAATAATACTTAAATATACTTGAAACTAAGAGAATGTTGCAATTTTGGGATAAAAAGTTCTCGACGTGCGTGGTCACAGATTGCGGACCATAACGAGTGACCGAACCGTATACAATAATTCGTCGCTTTCTTTTCGAACTCGCCGGTATATTACCGAATAGAAATTATTGAGAAGTAATAAATTTATTATTTGTTTTGCCTAGGTTATACTTAAATATACTTAAAACTGAGAAAATGTTGCAATTTTGAGACAAAAAATTCTCGACGTGCGTGGCACGTCATTCCACCGCAAGAGGTTAACCACTGATTGCGGACCATAACGAGTGACTGAACCGTATACAATAACCGTATACAATAATTCTGTGAGTTTCTCTCTCTATTTGCAACAACCACGGTCTGCTACCAATTGTGGGTTGATTAAATGAAATACACACTTTTAGTTAACACGTATAATATATAAGAAAATAGTATAAACAATGTGCACAACAACTCTCGCATATGAAATCACACTCTCACGCGTTGATATTACTCTCTTAACTCTAACTCGCGTATGTACACTCGTTTCCTCGTTCTTGGACAAAGGCACACTACTGCGCAATACTCTCACCACTGTCCCACACCTCACGCACACTCACACATATAACCTAAAGTCAAATCTATAATCATCAAACTAAATCCGCAAACATAAAACCAAATCCACAAATTCGTCGCTTTCTTTTTGTTTTAAACTCGTCGTTACGATGTCA
>NW_025110051.1:151354-192564 GCF_011392965.1 Frieseomelitta varia | reverse complement strand
TCGTTACGATGTCACCGGATAGAAATTATTAAGAAGTAATAAATTTATCATTTATTTTGTCTGAATTATACTTAAATATACCTAAAACTGAGAGAATATTGCAACTTTGAGACGAAAAATTCTCCACGTCATTCCAGCACAAGAGTTTAAAATTTTCAGCGACCGCTCTCGCGTTCCCAGAGCAAGCCCAAAGTAGCTCATGTATTTTTAAAATGTATTTATTAAAAAAGAAAAAGTCGAGAACGCGAGTTCCAGTTGGAAAAAACTCGCACCGCTGATTCGATTGGTTTCTCTGGTTTGCTTCTTCGCGATCCCTCCTCCGTGGTATTCCCCTGCAGCTGATGAATAAAGGATCAGCAAACAGGATGAAGGGAAGCACCGGTGTGTCTCTTAATGATTTCCTGGCGAGTCAGCGAATAAATTAATAAATCCAGTTTGTCGGGGAAACGCGTCAGGCAAATTGCCGGCAAACAACCTTGCCGAGCCTGTTTTGTTTCAGTTCCTCGAAATTTAACGACTCGGTCTCCGGGAATCGGAAATTTCAAACCACCGCGGTTCTCTCTGCATACATATTTCGCTGCCTCGCTCAGATAACAACGCCAATCGAGAGCCACGAGGTTCCAAATCGTCGACGAAATCGATATCGATTGAAATACACGCGAAAGAAATTTCAGAGAAGATGACGAAGAGTTATCTGAAATTGGAACTTGAAATGTATCAATTTATGAAATGATTCAACCATTCCTTGCCAATTAGATATGAATAGTAATAACTACTATTAATAACTATGAAAATCGTGACAGTAAAAGAAAAAAAATCATAGAGTAAGAAATGTTCTGATTAAAATGTTTTTGATTACAAATAATGATAATAGAGTGTCTGAAGAGAAATGTATTATTTCGTTACCAATAACTATTACTGACGACAGGAATTTATTTCGATTACATTCGTGAGTAATTACATAGTAATTACAGTAGTTATAAAAATATTATTACAGTAATTAACATTAGTAGTTACAGCAATTAAAAATATTGTATTTATAATTAAATGGTAAATATAGTAATTATAAAAAGTAATTACAAATGTTACTAAATATAGTAATTACAATTCTAGGTAATGGAAACTCCTATCCTGTTGCTCGTAATTTTTGAAATAACTTTATTGTAAATTATTGTAAGCAGACAGTCAATAACTTCATTTTATTTGAAATAACTTTATTGAAATTATTGTAAGCTGACAGTCAAAACAGAAAAAAAAATTTTCCATCACTTGTAATCGCCATTTACTACTGTCACGATTCTTAATACTGATAATATAAAAAAATAATGTACTTCGTGTAAAAGTTTCGCACTTTTCTAAAAGAAAAAAAAAAAGAAGAAGAAAACCGCAGTCTCGCACCTCGACAGAGCCAATCTCCTCGACGAAAAAAAAGGAAAAAAAAAATGGTGCATCGGGGGTGAAAATATTTCTCTCTCTCGCGCTTTTTTTTCTTTCTTTTTTTTTTTTCAAAAGTCCCCTCGATACTCGTAATTTTCCCAGCACCCTCGAACAGAGTAGGTGGCACGAAAGAGGCGAAGTATTTATTTCTAGTGCCCTCGAACCGTTTAATTTTCCGCGTGCTGTTCGAGCGGACCGAATAATTGGCCTCTGAATTCTCGATTTTCGTCCCTCGCGCCCTTGCACGTTCGCCATACACTTGCTCTCTTTCTCTCTCTCTCTCTCTCTCTCTCTCTCTCTCCCTTTTTTATTGCCCCTCTCGTTTCCCGCCAAGTGGCTGCCGGCTGCCAGCGCGCTGTACTCGGAAAGAAATTGCACGTTCCGTTGCTTCTGCTCGCGTTGTACGTTGAAAAACCTGGAATCCGTCTTCTGCCCCCTCCCCCCAAAACGAATATCAATAGAAAAAAGATTACTTTACCGATGGGGAAGAGCATTTGGAACACCAGCGCCATGTATCGATGGATATCATGTTAATAAAAGTTGAGCTAAAACTATTGGACTAAAAGGAGGAGAGCTTTTTAATAATCCATGAATTATATAAATTGTAGTTTTTACTGAAAAAGGGAAAAATTGTATAAATAAATTTGAAATTATTAATATGTAATATTTGATATTTCTAAAGTATAGAAATTTAGTCTGAAAAATAAATTTAACAAGTGAAATAATAAATGTAATAATTAATATAAATATAAATAATAAATATGATAATTAATATGAATATAAATACATGAAAAGATGAAACGACATTGCACGGTTTTTAAGAAATCGTTGAAGAGACTCTAAGATAACGGCGAGAAAAGTTTTATGTCGTTTTTACAAACGTTTAAAGTTTCCACGATCCTCGGGACGAAAGTACCTTTATTTTTCCACTCGCTACGTGATGTAAAGTCATCTTTGGAAAAGGACGAGGAAACTCACGGCTGCAGAAGTAATGACCTTTGCGCATTAAAATGAGACCCAGCGGATCGTTATGTGATTCTTCTTTTGTGATTTTTGCGATGTGTTATAACAGTTTAAATTGTCGACAATTTTATCGACATCGTTATTAGACAGTTCTTCAGTTATGTTCATATACCTAGTAAAGAATTAGTATGCAATTTACAAGTGTAATTAATATAGTATATTAAGTAATAATAAAGTAATAATAAAGTATATTAATTAATAGTATATTATTATTAATAATTATAATTATAATATTATATTAAAGTATATTAATTAATAGTATATTATTGTTGTTAATTATAAGTATATTAATAGTATATTAAATAAGTATATTAATAGTATATTAAATACAAGTGTAATTAATATAGCATATTAAATTTGCAAGTGTTATTAATATAGTAAATAAAATACACATATAAAACTCATAATATTTATATTCATGTATATTATATAAAATTATGTATAATATTATACAAAATTATTTATTAAAATTATATATATTCATATATATATAATATATTATTATTATATTTCATCAAAATTATATATATTATATTATATTACATTATAGTACATTATTATAATACATTATACTATATAATAGTATATTATAATACGTTATTATACTATATTATATTATATTATGTTATAATACATTATTATACTATATTATATTATATTATAATACGTTATTATACTATATTGTATTATATTATGTTATAATACATTATTATACTATATAATATTATATTATAATACGTTATTATACTATATTATATTATATTATGTTATATTATTACACTATATTATATTATTATACTATTATAATACGTTATTATACTATATTGTATTATATTATAATACATTATTATACTATTTATTAAAATTATATATATTCATATATATCATATATAAAACATTATATATATAGTATAATAATATTAATATTATAAAACATCTCATATAGTATAATAATATATAAAATTCAAAATTCATATCTCTATTTTATATTTTCACATTATATCATTTTATATATATTTTATACATCTCTATTCCATACTCCTATTTTATATACATTCATCTAGAATTCATAATAAATAATATTCATAAAAAATTCTTCACTCTAGTATCACAAAAAGATAATATAATCCTCAGTTCTTTCACATACCTCGCGAATCTTGGATAATGAACGCGACGATATTTATAAAAAAACAACCTGGAGTAATCCAGATTCTTTTCGCCCGGTAAAAAGCTACTGGAAAATTAATTCGACGAGCAAGGACGGGGGAGGGGGGGGGGGGAGAGGAGGAAGAGGAGGAGGAAGTGGACACTGGGGATACGTGAGCAGGAAGTCAGAAATCGAGGAGAGAAAACGAGCGTCTACCGGATAACGTCCGAGGTGTATCTGGACCTGGCTCGGATCGACGTCGTCCTCGTCGCCGGAAATCGAGAGGACGTGCCTCGATATCCGTACCCTTATCGATCCCCCACCCTCGTCCCGTCCTCCCCTTGCATCCCACAATTCCGCGAAACACGACCTCCTCCTCCTCCTCCTCCTCCTTCTTCGGCCACTTGCTCGTTCCTCCTTTCCTCCTCCGGCGACGGAGAATCTCGGCCGAATGGAAAAATCGGCGAAGACACAGACACACGCGGGGAAAAAAAATGAATTTCCCTCAGTTGGACAGGCGTCATTCTGCCGGCTACAATCACTGACGAACTTCGGGCGAACTTTCTCCGATGGAGCCCCTTCTTCTTACCACGAGCGTATCCGGCATTTGGTTTGCTCGGTATATTTCGAAAATGTCTCTTGTCTTCCTCCTTCGAGCAGCTTTCGTTTCTGTAATAAATGTAAAACCGTGTGATTCGACATTTGTTGACTATACTGGGTGTTTAGTCCCGAAGTTTAGTGCTGGAACTGTAGTGAAACATTTATATCAGATTTTTACATTAGCTTAAGACATCATTTCTCGAACAATAATCGTAATTGTCAGTTATTATTGATTGCGCTGCAATTCCTCTGTTCAATAACCTTCACCTTCGTTTGTGAATCGACCTTAATGTCGTGTGAGAATGATATATAATAAACGGTTAGTTTATCAGTCACGGCGTTTCGTATGTACCTCAAGACGTTATTTACATTATAATATTTACATTATATATATCAATGTTATATATAATTATGTTATAGTAACAATTGCAACAATAATATTAGAATAATAATATTATATATGAATAGCATAGAATTACACTGTGATAATGGAATTAAAATGTTATTAAATACCATTATAATAATTGAGAAGGTACAATTGTAATAAATATAATAAAATACAATTATAATAACAAATAACATTACATATTAATATAATATGTAATTATGTTGTATAATAACATTAGAATAATAATATTATATATTAATAGCATAGAATTACACTGTAATAGTGGAATTAAAATGTTATTAAATACCATTATAATAATTGAGAAAGTGCAATTGTAATAAATATATTAAAATACAATTATAATAATAAACAACATTACATATTAATATAATATATAATTATATTGTATAATAATACTAGAAATAATACTAATAATACTAGAAATATTGTATAATAATATTATATATTAATGTAACATATACATTACATTATAATAATGGAATTAAAATACTATTAAATATCATTATAAAAATTGAGAATGTACAACTATAATTAATAAATACAATTATAACAATGGCATTACATACTAACATAATATATAATTATATTAATGATAATTATAATAATAATTACATTAATAATAATTATTATAACAGAATAAAAATTATCAAATATCATTACAGTAATAACATTATAACAATTGAGAAAATACAATTATGATAAATAGAATGAAATACAATTATAATAATAACATTATATATTAATATATAATGTAATTACATATTAACATATGATGTAATTATATTATAATTGTAATTATACAATAATGGAATTGAAATATTGTACAGAACCATTATAACGATATTATTAACAACATTATAATAATTAAGAAAATACAATTACAGTAAATACAATAAAATACAATTATATAAAATAACATTATATAAATTATATGAATAAAATTATATAAACTAAGTACCATATAAATAATAGACTTTGTTAATAAATGAACACTACTATAATAATAACATTATACGTTAATATATAATGTAATTATATAATAATATATAATGTAATATATAATGTAATTATATATTAATATACAATAATGGAACTGAAATCTTATTAAATACCATTATAATAATATTATTAACGACATTATAATAATTGGGAAGATACAATTACAGTAAATATAATAAAATACAATTATATAAAACAACGTTATATAAATTATATAAAATTATAAAAATTGTATAAAATTATCTATTAATATAATAACAATGATATAATAATATAATATAACAATATAATAATAATAATATAATAATATAACAATATAATAATAATATAATAATATAATATATTATATAATTGCATTGTAATAGCAATTACAATAATGCAATTAAAATATCATCAAACACCAGTATTTTCTGGTGTCGTCACACTCGTGACAACTTCATCGTGACGTTGTTTCCAGCTGGGGGGCCCGACGCGCCCTGCATCTCCCCCCTCCGCCCCAGTTTTCCACATGCCCTGCAAACGTAAGACTCGTCTATTCTCGGATGGGACCGGTTTCGAATGGCATCCCGCAGGACGTGGAATTCTCTCGGTGACAAATCGTTCGCCGTCAATCAAACGGACAAATCGCGCGTCTTTGCTCGCCTCTCTTTGCATTCTCTCGACTGTCTGCCAACGTGCACATCTACGAAACCGGTTAAATCAATTTCAGGAACGTTTGACGCCGAACGGGGAAGAAAAGAGGCGAACGCGTGTCGCCGGGACCAATGATAAATTTCCACGCGTGCCTCACCGGCGTATTCTGCCAAGACGAATGCGTTTGTTTGCCCGCCGCTTTGGCAGCGGTCGTGTCGCGTAAACAAACCGATCCTCAACCCGGTTCGGAATCGCCTGCGCGCCGCGCAAACAACGCCGAATCCCTAAAAATGCTAACGTAAATATTCGACTCGCTCGATTCTCGTTTCACATCTCACGGCTGGATGCGAACAGAGCGAACATCCATCCGTCATTTCGAATTTCATTCGAACGAGCCGCTCCGTGCTCCGAAGCTTCGAAAAAATTCCCAGCTAGCGGAGAATCGGGTAATATTTCCCGTATGAACGAGGCAAAGTATCGATTTGTTAATTGCGGAACGAAAATGGACGAGCGAGGGAGGGATCGCCGTAGGGAATTCACTCTCGATTGTCGAATTACGCGATCACTGTTATTTTCCAAGGATTCCAATTATTCATAAGGGAAGTTGCAGTGTTTTTTTTTTTGATTAAAAAATGTTTTCGTTCAGAGGGAACCGTCTTTTTTAAATTATTCGGAGCAGCCTCTTTTTTTTTCGATTTTTCGACGATAAATAATTCTCGACCGAAGCAGAATTTTCCTCGTCGATAACTGTAGAGTAAAATTCTATAAACTCTCGACAATAATGATCATCGACAAACGAGAATGATTTCAATTGTCATTCGTAACCAAAATGTTCAATTGTCTAATCGTATGATTTTTTGAAAAATTTTCTCTAAAACAAATTTCAATTAATCGTCCGAGTCTTCTCATGAAAAATATTTGTGACAACTGTCATTCTTGATCGAGTGATCGATGTCAACAACGAAAGAAATCTTCGACCACTCAGATTCGTTGTTACGTACACAAAAATGTTTAATTTTTTTTTTTTAATCATGTAATTAAAAATAAATTCTCTTTACACCTTGAGATTGATATGAACCCAAGTCGAAGCATGTTTCAGTAAGAAATTTTTCTCGCGAAACTCCTTCTGACAGCTGTCGATAATAAACGCGACGTTTAACGAGAAATATCTGATCTTTTGGATTGCAGACACGCACTGGCCGGTGTTCGTCTGCGTTCTAATGGCGACGACGGTGCTTTCCTGTCGGCTGAGCGAGTTTCAATGCGGCAATGGTCGCTGCATCGCCCTCAACAAGGTGTGCAACGTCGTCGACGACTGTGGCGACGGCAGCGACGAGCCACGACAATGTTCTCGTGAGTAGAATCCAGCTTTCGATCGAATAAGAGGTGTTAACGCCATTCGGTGACGTTTCCTATGTAACTGTATAATTTTTTTTTTATAACAGACACGGCACTTGTCGGTATAAACATTGGGATCAAATTGTCGATATAAACGAGCGGTTCAATTCGTTGCTGGTTTTCGCAATCACGCGAGAATTTATGCATCTGTTTATCGCTAAGTTGCCAAGCTTGATATAATTACTTGTAAACTAACATTCGTACAATGATACTTTCCACGAAATGAGCTATTTCTTTCGAGAAATGCGATTTCTGTTCGTAACAATTGTGTAACGAAATATTCTCTTCGATCAACGTATTTTACGTTCTCTTTGGAAACGATCTCTAGGTCCATCTGCTCGGTAAACGTCGACGATTAAAAAAGTAATTAATAAGCTATCGATCGATAACATTAAAAAAAATCGGTCGTTGATCTAAAATGTCGATCGCTAACTTAAAATATCGATCGATATCGTCAAAAAATCGGTCGATAACCTAAAATATCAATCGATAATATAAAAATAATCAGTCGATAACCTAAAATATCCATCGATAACGTAAAATATCGATCGATAACATTAAAAAAATTGGTCGATAACCTAAAATGTCGATCGATAATATAAAAAAAATCAGTCGATAACCTAAAATATCGATCGATAACCTAAAATATCAATCGATAATATAAAAAAAATCAGTCGATAACCTAAAATATCGATCGATAACAGAAAAAAAAGACGAATTAATAGGATTCCGGTAAAATGTCAACGAGAAAGCTGGATCCAGCCGAGTTTTTACTTCTGCACGCCGACTTCTTCCGCGAAGTGGCGTGTGTCGAACACGGTGCGGTGGGTGGAGTTTAAACGCAGCCGAGAGCGATCGCAAGCCCAGGCGGGAAATCGAGTTACGCCGGGAATCGAGCCACCCCTCGCGCAACGTCTCGCGGCTGCTCAAGTTTCATCGACGAAACTTTGCGTAACTGTTGCGTGCCTCGTTGCACGCCACCGTCGCGTCGCAGCGAAGAAACGACGAAAGAAAAAGAGAAATAAATCACCGCTCGCTCGAGCAGAAACGAACTCGAAATTAAAATTGTCGGAGAAAAATCGTCCGTACCTTCGGCGATGATCCGATTAACTTTCGAAGAAAATGAAAACTCTCAGGGATTCCCGGGGCTTTTAACTCCCTTTAGAGAGAGAGAGAGAGAGAGAGAGAGAGAGAGAGAGAAAAAAGAAGAGAAAAAAAGAAAAAGAAAAATAAAAGAACTTCGCCCCCGAACTGAAAGACGGAGAGAGAATCAGTTTAACGTTCTCCGAGAGATTAACGCTGAGCCCCGGCGACTGCTTCGAGGCATCCTTCGATCTTTCCCCCGGACGGAAGATCGAGTTAACTGGCGACAGAAGGAAGATACGAAAACTCACCGGCTCGAGGGAAATAAAGCAAAGTAAAAACTACCGAGAAAGAGAGAGAGAGAGAGAGAGAGAGTTCTGTCGTCACTCGCGCGTAGAATTCTAACGAGTCCAACTCGTAAACTTTCGTTCGTGTACCCATTCGAAACGACCCCAGACGATTCACCCCCGTCGAGCAAAAAAAAAAAAAAAAAAAAAAAAGAACAGATTCTCTCGGACTGAAACTAGGAATTGAAACAATAATTAGTCGAAGATTCGTCGGTTTTCACAGAACAGAACGCTCCCACCCAGAATGGAGGGGGGAGGGGGGGGGGGGGGAAGACACAATCGCGCCTCTCTTTTCCGACCTCTTCCACGCCACGAACGTTTCGGTCTCGTCATTGTCACGAGGGCTGAATGCAGTAACTGATCCTCTCATTGTTCCTGCGGCAGCCACCGATCGAACCACCGTTTGAAAAGCCACCTCCCCCCCCCCCCCCACCCCCCCCCCCCCCAGCCCCCAGCCCCCCGCTTTCCGTGATTGCAACCCGGTTCCAAAGAGCTTCTGCTTCGTTAGACCTCTTTTCTCTCCCTCGCCTCCTTTATTTCTCTCCTCCTGTATTTGTTTATCCAGGGGAGGGGGAGGGTCCTCTCGCGTTTCGTTAACGTTTCTCCTCTCCTTTACCGACAGTAATCGAGTTTCGCCACGCGCGCGAACGATAGATGGATCTCACTGGATCGCTTTTTTTTTGTTCGAACTGACTCCTGGCCCGACAACGGCTTCCGCCGAACGGCCGAACACGATTCCGAAAACGTTCGCAATACGTTCTCCTTCTCGTTCGTTTCCAGCCGGGAAGACGCCGACACGAATCGATTTTAAAACGTCCTCGAGAAACGCGGAAGCTATGTACAGGGTGGCCACTGAAAAAAAAAAAAAATAATAGCTTGTTCGTTTTCTTCTTTTGCTAGTTATATACATAAAAAGAAAAAAAAAAGAAAAAATACCTGGAGAAAGATCCGTCAATTGTATTTCCAGATAGAGTAATAAGAAATTGAAAGAAAAAAAAAAAGAAGAAACACGTGCTTGCAAAAGTACATATAACTCTCGTTATGTGTCATTCGATCTCTCTCGGTGACCGCCCCCAACTTGGCAACAACAACATACGATATGCCGTGAGACGGCGCGACGGTGGCGGTGAGATTAATCAAGGCGACATCGTTCCGCCATTTGCTGTAAAATAATTCCAACGCCGGCCTGGCCCCGGACTCCGCGCGATTTCACTCCGCACACGCCGGGAGCCGGCTGACCGACCAGCCGCCTCCCATTACGCGACGCCGATGCTAATGGGAATCGACGCGACCCAGTGCGTCTCTCGTTTTTAAGCGGGACAAACGTGATCCGCTTAAAAATCACTTTTAACCGTCGAAAATACTTTTTTTTCGCAGAGTCTACGAAACTAATTGCAAGGGAATTTTTTCCCCCGAGGGGGAGGGGGAATTATTTCGAACATCCACCGGAGATTTACGCGAGATTTGAATCCCTCGGATTCGATCGCGTGTATAATAGGTTCGTTCGCGCGATCAATAATGAAATTAATAAACGTGTTACATATCATATATATTATATATAATTATTATACCGTACGTATTATATACGATTGTTCTTAATTCTCAGTCATTCTGAGTCACAGTTCACTTCAGACAGTCTCGTCTTTGTGTCGAGAAATTATATTGATTATTATTGGTAATATCAAAGTTGTATTCAAATATATATGTAAATAATATAACAATATAATAATAAAATAATGATATAATAATTAATATAGTAATAAAATAATAATACAAAATAGTAATAAGTATAAACATAATAATAATAACATAATAAAATAATAATAATAACATAATAAATATAATAATAACGTAACAAATGTAATAATAATAACATAGTAATTAATATAATAATAAAATAGTAATATAATAATAATATAATAATAAAATAATAATATAATGAGAAATACAAATATAATAATTAATATAATGATAAAATAATAATATAATGAGAAATACAAAGATAATAATTAACATAATAATAATATAATAATAAAATAATAATATAATGAGAAATACAAATATAATAATTAATATAATAATAAATACAAATAATATAAAATTATATTATATCATAACACCCATTCAAACTACGAACTGTGATATATTTTTTTTTAAAAACAGATAGTCAACTGAGACACCCTATACATTTTGATCGTTTGTCCCTATTCATGTATCGACTGGGCATCTATTCGTACAAATAAATAAATAAATAAACAAATAAATAAATAAATAAATAAATAAACAAATTCTTGAGAAAATCAACGAAACTTCGGAACTACTTGTTCGAGAACGAATTTCTCTGACTTTCTTCTATTTGCGGCAGGGGAACAAGAGTTTGAAAGGAGGAAAGAAGGAGACTTGAAATGGCAGAGGATAAGGGAAATAAATTTTTGAAAACACCGAATCGTTCGATCAACGAGAGACAGAGGATGTTTCTCTTTCTCGAACGGTCTGCTATCGACAGATCGTGACAAAATGGGGGTAGTTTGCCCGGTGAATCCGCGATAGTAAAAACGAGACCCCGAGTTCTTCCTCTAATTTCCGTGATTTATCGCTGAAGGAACGTTCAGATATTCTCTGGGTTTAGTTTGTCACATTTTATCACGCGCGTCGATCGTTGAAAAGAGACCCGAGTGGTAAGCAAGAAGTAATTAAAAGTATTACTGACAACCTTTTGCGAATTTTGATGATCTCGGAATATGTTGCCAAGAGCATGATTCTGAACTTTCTTTACTAACACGTCACCACTTCGTTCGACTTCAGTTTCCGAGATATTCGGGGAGGGGGAAGAGGATGTTACCGACGTTAATTAAAACCAAATCAATATACAGGGTGTCTCGTAACTTGTGGGAGCTGATTGTACGCCTGAAAATAATGAAAAAAAAGTCACGTAAATGTATGTCCTGTCTGTCTTCGTTTATGAGGTATAATGAATTTTCTGTTTTTCAATTACTT
Source organism: Frieseomelitta varia (assembly GCF_011392965.1). Taxonomy (NCBI): domain Eukaryota; kingdom Metazoa; phylum Arthropoda; class Insecta; order Hymenoptera; family Apidae; genus Frieseomelitta; species Frieseomelitta varia. The sequence goes on along the minus strand of NW_025110051.1, from coordinate 180,491 downwards.
TTACAAAAGATGCTCGAAATGACCAGCCTGCACGCGTCTTGTCATTCATCTGGTTACTCTCTCTCCATCGTTCCTGGTGTTTCTCGAATTTGTCGGAAGCCTTGCTCTATTCTATTTCGTAGTATTTCAGCATGTTCAATCGATGTTGCGTGTACAATAGATATTAAATGTCCCCGCAAGTGAAAATCTAATGGATTCAAATCCGGAGAACGAGCAGGCCATGCAACAGGACCACCACGACCAATCCATTTATTTGCAAAGTGTCGATTTAAAAATTGCCTAGCCACACGGCTAAAATGCGGCGGAGCTCCATCATGCATGAACCGCGATACGAAGTCTAATATCGACTGGAACTTCCTCGAATATTTCGTGTAAACGCGTGCTCAAAAAATCAACGTACTTTGTGCCTGTTAGTTTCCCATCAAGGAAAAAAGGTCCAATTAAAAATTTATCAATTATTCCTGCCCGTACGTTTAAACTAAACTGGCGTTGATGTCTTGAATGCACAATAACGTGTGAGTTTTCTTCATCCCAATTGTGATTATTATGAAAATTGAACATACCATCCCTGGTAAAACTAGCTTACTAGAGTTTGCTCTGTTTATAAAATTCATTGTATCTCATGAACGAAGACAGATAGGACATATATTTATATGACTTTGTTCTCGTTATTTTTAGGCGTATATTTACAATCAGCCCCGGAAGTGGGTCCCACAAGTTACGAAACTATGTAAGCTTGGATTGTGTTTCAATCGGTCTTCAATATCGTAATATTCTGCATATAAATCGTCATAATTCGAGTAAAATAATTTAAAATGAAACGAATAAGAGTAATAATCAAAATAAATAGATTCGTTTACTAATTTTGACAAAATTGTGTTAGAAAAGGAAATCTGCGATCCGTCAGGTTCGGTTGTTCCAGTGTTAAATACTGGAGGGAAGCCTACATTTGAAATATCTCGATATTTCTGTGGTTAGTGTAACAGCCGGTTCGTACGATGCGGTTTTCTTTTTTTTTTTTTTTTTATGGTCGATTTGATCAAACCCTGCCGAATCGGTAACTGCCGTAAGCAACGTTCGTACAGTTTCATATTTTCACCGAAAGTTCGACTGGCACGTGTCACGAAAATATTCTCCCTGGCCTAGTGGCTGCGAGGCAGTCGTGCTTTTAAACGCTTGAAAGGGAAAGAGAGCGAGAAAAGAAGAGCAAATATGCGACGCAAGTATGCGAACGCTGCTTACAAAGCTACCGAATCGGTCAAAGAACCGCATCGTGCAAAGTGGTTGCGATTCGTGTTAAAATTTATATTATATTATATTATATTATATTATAATATATATATATATATATCGTTGTTCGAAATTGAGAACAATGTTAAGAAAAGCAACTATACATTCAGAAATAAAAATTCGTTCAAGAGAAATAAGAGAAATAAAGATTCGTTCAACACTATTTTTACCAACAACTCTTTCTAAAATTTCGACTTGAAATTATCATCTATGTTCAATTGCTTTTCCTCAATTGACTTTACTACGATTTCACTGTGTATAAATAATATATTATTATATATTATTGTATTACAATAATATATGATAATTTTTATTATATTATTATATAATAATATTAATAATTACTATTAAATTATAGAATTAGATATTATTAAATAATATTAATATATTTTATTTTATAATATTTTATAATTATATACAATTTTTATTATAATATATATTATATTATTATATAATAATACAACATTTCATTTTATTTCTATTTTTTTCCCACACAAATCATTTTTTCTTTTACTATCATTATTATTTCGAACGTTTGTTTTCGCATTATTAAATGCAAAGGGGTCGTTCGACCCCTCTTGGTAAAAATAGATATTTACAAAAGGGCGGTAGAAAAAAAATAAAAAAAAAAACAGTATGAACGAAGCGAGTCGCGTTCGACGAACGAGATCGGTAAATTGCACAGCTGCGAGTTCTACTCGCCGTTTCAAAGCAACCTAACCTAGAAATCTCGTCGAAGAAACGGGGGCGTCGAGAAAAATATTTGCCTGTTTGTTTGACCCTATCCACTTCTTCAGAGGGCAAAAATTAACGACGCGACATTCCCACCGCTTTCGCGGAACAAAGTTTCGAAACTTGCGTCGTCCTTTTCGCCAGATATCGAAGAAACAATGGGACATGAATGGAAAGCAACGAGATTTTACCTGACGGCCCGTCTCGAGCAACTTTCGCCTACGTAAGAAATTGGAAATGTTCCTCGAATATTTTCCCTCTCCCTCGAGCTCACGAGGATTACAAAGCCCCCTCGGAGTTAAACGAAGCTCGATATTTCGGAAACGATCGGTAGTTCGGAACTGCTGCCCCTGACAGAAAGTTCCCGATCGAACAAAGACGAATAACGCTCGGATAATCGATCTGGAAGAATGGAAATTTGCGATCAAAATGGGTGTCAAACAATGCGATTTGTTTTGCGTGAAAGGCGGCTACTATAACAATTCGATTTCCATAAACGAAAGATTTTGATTCGTTCTTAGAACAAATACTTCAAGTGTTTGCGTTTGATCGGCCAACTTTTCGCCAGGCAAGCGACGTTCAACGTTAAACGCACGTAAACACGGAAACTCGAACTTCTCGCTTATTTCTCACGCTGGGTAAACTCGTTAGCCGGCTAACCAAACGCGAGCAAATTTTTCGTGTGCAATTTTTCTTCGACGTGCATGTGGGGCTACACTGTTAACAGCCAGAAATAATTAATCGTCAATTAACGTCAGCCGTACCCCCCACTGAGAAAGCCAAACGAGAAATTAAATACTTTCGCATTTCGTTTCGCGTTTCACACTCTGGACGGTTGGTTAGCCTTTTCCTCTGTCTCCCTCTGGTGCACACGATACTAAACATTCTGTCTGTCGATCTTACCGGCTTCGCTATTACCGCAAAACCACCGGCAACATAAAGCAACCATGTACTCTCTCATTGTCTTCGCTCGACGCCAAACACCACGGAAAAAATACAGAGTGTCCATAAAGTCTGTTTACAATTTCAGAGACTTGTTACAAGGACAAATGAGGAGAGAGATAAGAGGAGATTATTGCAAAATGAGACGTGTATATTTAAGTTTTTTTTTCTGCCTCGTTTCATACGTACGTTTGTTTCCCAGCCAGTTTTATTTGCTCAATTCTCTCGTTTGTACGTTTTTTCCAAGTCAGTTTGCTGTTCAGTTTTCAATCTGCTGTGGAAAAAAAAAAAATAAAATAAAATGGCGGGACCGAGCGAGTTAACTGCTGGCAATTTGTCTTGGAGAAGTAGTTTTAACGACGAGGTCCATGTGTCGGTCCCGGTGAACGCGAGATAGACGGAAACGTTGATGGAAGGCAATTTCTATGTGTCTGAAGATCGTGTGCGATGTCGATCCTCCAAGGGACTGACAGTTCCCTGTTTGCTTCTACCCGGTGGCTGGCTTGCAGTCTGCAATGTTCAATCACAAGGGGCGTGTCTGTAACTTTCGCTTGAATCAAGTCGTTAATGCCAACTAGCACGGAAATGGCATGTTTACCTGTATGTAACATTAATTGCGTCAAAACTGACAGGTATAATTGCAATTTATGTATTTTGAATGTTTGTAATTTACACTTGGAATTGATAATCAATATTCTAAGTCAATAGTCGTTTGATGAATCAGATACACCTATCTGAATTATAAAAACACGACAGTATATTGATTCCAGTTAGCTAACAAAGAGTTTAAAGGAGATATATGTATATTATAAAACAAAAAACTCAACTAAAGTACATTTCAAATGTATATGAAGAGCCAAGTTTGGAAAGGAACACATGTATATTGTAATGAAACATCAACTGAAGATATAACAGTACGTTTCAAAGGCATATGAAATGCCTGATTGTGAAATATTGAAAGACTCTTTCTAAAGTCATTTGTCAGATGTATCTTTTGATCAGATACACCTGCTTGAATTTCCCGATATATTGATTCCAATTAGCTGACAGAGACCCAACTTTTAAAGGAGATGTATATATATATTATAAAAAAAACCTGACTGAAGATATAACAGTACATTTTGAATGTACATGGAATCGATGCCTGATTGTTAAATATCAAGAGACTTTCTAAAGTTACTTGTCAAACCATCAAGCCTTTTGATCAGTACACTTATAGGAACTTTTGTACAATGATTCCAATTAGCTGAGAAAGAACCAAATACGTACATTATGAAACATGAACGTTTCACTATGTTAAAACTGACAGTATAACAATTTATATTTCAGATATATATGGATTATTTGATTTAAACATTAAAGCTCCTTTTTCTGAAATCATTTGTCAAACCACCTTTTGATCAACGTTTGTTTTGTAATTTTTATGCATTCATATCTAATTAGCCGACAGGAAAGTCAATTTTTCTGCTGAGTGTTGTTCACCTGCGAGATGAAATTACAATCAAGCTTCTATCCTTGAATCTTCTACGATTTTCACAAAAATTCTGCCATACCGTTGGCGAAGATATATTGATTCCAATTAGCTGACAGAGACCCAACTTTTAAAGGAGATGTGTATATATATATTATAAAAAAAAATTGACTGAAGATATAACAGTACATTTTGAATGTACATGGACTCGATGCCTGGTTGTTAAATATCAAGAGACTTTCCAAAGTCTCTTCTAAAGACCATCAAGCCTTTTAATCAGTACAGTAGGAACTTTTGTACAATGATTCCAACATATGTATATTATGAAACAAAGGTTTCACTATGTTAAAACTGACAATATAACAACGTATATTTCAGATATATATGGAACCAATATTTGATTTAAACGTTGAAGCTCCTTTTCCTGAAATCATTTGTCAAACCACCTTTTGATCAACGTTTGTTTTGTAATTTTTATGCATTGATATCTAATTAACTGAGAAGAAAGTCAATTTTCCACCTGCGAGATGTAATTACAATCAAGCTTCTATCCTTGAATCTTCTACGATTTTCACAAAAATTCTGCCGGTACCGTTGCGACCTGGCGAAAAGAAGAAAGAAAAGAAAATTATAACGAAACTCGCATTGCAGAGAACTGTGCAGGGAGAATTATAAAATGCTGGCTTGATACGTTCGGTTAATTCCACGCCGGCGTATGAAAACATATATGAAACATCGGCCTATCTGGCCAGCTTTCTCGGCGCACGAGCAGAGGCTGATAACAATTAACCGGGTAACGCGAAAATATAAATCGCGACGCGTTTCAAGCTCGCGAGCACCGATAAGCCGCTCCGCCGGCGAGAGTAATATATCAGAGTCCGCGGGATACGCACGGAGCAGCATGGCCGCGCAATTACATCGCAATAAACTCGCCGATTGATCAACGTCCCCGGTTCCCCGTCCTGTGTAAATACATCGTCGGGCGCATTGTCTCGCCGACTGATCGTTATAATGACGCTAATAAGATCGCGGCGGGAGTGCAGACTCGATAAATCATCGTTATCAACAAGGAATTTGCGGAGGGAACAATGCTGCCAACCTGTATAAATTCAACCAACCGCACGCATCCTAAACCAGAGCCGTAATTTTTGGTTAATTACAGCTCCGGCTGGTTAAGCCTGGGGATATTTGCTTGTCGGGACGGAGGATTGAATTGTTGATAAATGAAAATCGAGAAAACGAGCGGTACTCGTTTCACTGATTTTTTTAATGAAACTATACTAATACAGCGTTAGTACACGACTAACGTTGCGTTATTACGTGTATAGCACAAGTTTTGTAGTCATACAAAAATACTTTATTATTATTGATACTATTTTTAATCTATATTTAAATATTTATCATTTTATTTAAGTAAAATTTAAGTTAAATAAATATAATTTATTATATTTATTTAATTTAAATAACTTATTATAGATTTATTTAACTTATTATAGAAATTTAATTTAAATAAATATAATTATATTATATTAATATAAAAGATACTTTTATAATTAAGTGTTAAATTCATTAAAATGATTAATAAAAATGGATAACTTATTAATTATTTTAATGAATTTAACACTTAATTATAAAAGTATTTTTTTATATTAATATAATATATGATGTCCCTTCCCTAATTTAATCTAATATTTAATTTTTATATGTTTAATATATAAATTTATATTATGATAAATAATTTAAATTTCATCTATATTAATTTATAAATATTTATATAATAATATAAATTTATATATTAAACATATAAAAATTAAATATTAGATTAAATTAGGGAAGGGATATCATGTATTATATTAATATAAAAAAATACTTTTATAATTTAAAATTTTAATAAAAATTATTTTTTATAATATAATAAAAAATTTAATTTGAAATTATATATATTGTATTTTAAAATATTTCTATATTTATTATTATTAAATTATTAATTTATTTAAATTAAATTTCAAATAATTAAATGAATGAATGAATAATAATAAGCCGCTGAAACTTATTTCTTTCATGTAGAATTGCCTCCTCTCCGCTTGTATTATTGACACAGGGTGTCCAATGTACATATATACTGTATTATAATACTTTATTATTGTTGGTGTTTAATCTATTAATAAGTTCTTAAAAAGAATTGTAACATCTTAAAAATATGTACAATATATGTACAAACAGAGAATTAGAAAATAATCATAGATTTGCAAAATAAAAGAAACAATGCAAAAAAAATATCTGGATAACGATACGACAACATCTTATATAAATTATAGAAACGTAATTTTCAAACGCCACATTAACACATTGTACCCAGAAAAAGTCATTACTTTTTGATAAAATGTTAGTAAATTATCATTTAAAGGATAAGCAGAAAATTGTAGATACTATTCAATTATACACATTATACACAACTTACCTTGTTTTTCAAATGAAAGCAAACAATATAGTTTACCACTAAAAAAAAAGCTGAAAATTAATTCCTATTTGATAACCATATCACCCGGACTTACCTACTAATTTGATACTGTAGTTTAATATATGATATATATGATATATTCTAATATATCTAATATATGATATATGATATATTCTAATATATCATATATTCTAATAGTAGTAGATATATTAAAATATATCATATATATAATATAATAATTATAATATATATAATGTATTAATATATATGATATATTCTAATATATCTACTTGGCTAAAAATCATTTACGTTCGACCAAGTCTGCCTAAAAAGACAATTAGCGCATTCGCAAAGATAATCCAGGAAGCAAAATTCCACGCTTTACCGGGGCGTAAAGCGCATCGAGAACATCTTCCTAACGATCCAATAAACTTCGAACGCAATCAGCGCCTCGACTTTCCGATACCCATAACCAATCTGTCCCCAGCAAGTTTCACCTCGGTCGCGATAGTTGCCCGTTTCCTGAATCGGGGCTGTAACTATGGAACAAGTTCGATAATGTACAGGTTGAAAATTGTTCCACTGCTGAAACCATGGAGGATAATAAAGCAAGTACCAGCTGACTCAGTGTCTCGTGCCCGATCTCCATTTTTCCGCCAAGGATCGTAAAACGCCATGGCTGCCCTCCCTGATTCAGGCGTTATCCCGTTTTCTTTTTACTCTGTACGCTCGCGAATGATCGAGAGCGGAGGAAAAAGAGCACGAGCCGCGTTGGTAAAAGATAATCAAGTCGATGGCTAGGATTCGATGAAGCTGCACCGGGTGAGGGAAGGGGAGGTCGTTGGTGATCCACAGGCTGAAGAACTTCCGGTCGCAGCGACTGCAGAAAAGTGGCGTGCCAACGGCGGTGGCGGATTCCAGTCACGTAACAGCGGCACCGAGTCTTCCAACCGGAAAGAAAAACAGCCAGCGTTCTGTGAAACAGATAGAGGGATAGTGGAACGAGTGGTCAGCGAAACTGCTCGAGGAAAATGGTGTCGATACATTGAGACGCGAAATAACGATAAAATCGACGTAAGTTATATACATGTTACATATAAAATGTACAAGCTTTCAAAAAGATTCCAAAGATCTAATTCTACTTTGATTTTATATACAAACAAATACCTTGAATTTTTAATCCAATACCGAGTCTTTGACTTCATTAAGGTACAAACGACTGGTTCTCCAATGTCAATTGCAGTCTTGACAAGAGTACAAACGTTGTGTTCTTCACTTGTACAATAAATCCCTCTGCGTAAGGAAAAGATGTAAAGTAACAGTTTCAGGCATTGCAGTAAGGCATCTTCTTTAAAAAGAGAGATCTCCCTGCAGCTCCCTGCTTCCATTTTTCATTAAACAAAGACGCTGGTTGGCACAATTATGAATTTCCTTGAAGCTCGCTCCTTCCGTTTCCACTCACCCCTTTCATACCTTTGTTCTCCTCCACTTTCGTGTTTTCTTTTTTTTATTAAATTTTCCAATTTATTTTTGTCGACGCCGGGAGGAGGTTCGAAAGTAAGCCAACGATATATCACCGACGGACACGGCCGCTTTTATATACTGCATTCATAACGGGTTACCGGAAGTCGGACCGCTCGTTGGAGAAAAGTTACGATAGGTAATAACAAACTTTGGTATTCTTGCCGCGACTACGATGAATACTCCACGCAAGCCCGGTTAATTTATATCAATTATACTGGTTCAAGCAATTAAGCGCGAGAACGAGGCCTGGCGATGGGGCGCCGGCCTGGTTTTATTAAGAAGTTACCGTTCATCAGCCCCGTTATTCCATGCACGTCGATAGCATATTCCCCCCCGGAGGGGAAAAAGAAAACGCAAAGTACTCTTGCTTCCCTTTTCTGGAACAATCGGTCAATCCTCTCTCTGTACGGAAAGAACTTTCTCGCTTCTTTGGGATTATTCAAAGTCTCGGCGACCATTAACAGTTGCGAAGTCCGGAGCCCTTTAAAATAGCCCTGTAAAATTTTAACCAAGGCCTAAATATCTTTTCCTGTGCCTGAATGGATTTCCCCCGCGTCATTAGTTCCAAGCAGAAGGTTCCTTTAAAAGAACCGCACATGGCCCAGTTTCTAATAGCAATTTAGAATTTTTCTTGCCACAGTAACTCTATTTACTTGTAAGAAAGTACAACGCTTTTCAGAAGGTACAACGACACGGAATCCTTTCACGTATGCTTCTTAAGCGTGAGAAATTGAAGCTGGAAAATTTAAAGAGTCTCAGTCCTCGACCGTGAAGAAGAAATTGTATCGAACAGCTTTCGACTGTACGTTGGTCCTTTAAATAATTCGCAAACAGTCAGACTGAAGATTAAATGTCGGTGGCAATGATCTTTAAAGAGTGGTACACAAAGGGGCGCTTTAAAGGACCTACTTTCCAGTCGTCGAGCCGAGTGCTCTTCCTTTCTCTCCCTCCAGCCTGGCGTGTGCCTCTTTCCTCCCTCCTGGCGTCTGCGTCTTTCATGTTTCCTTTTTCCGATTTCTTAGTGCGGAACCGAGCCACCGGACGCTTTCTACCGACCGGCGAGGGTGAAAATTACGACTACGCGTAATTTCGCTCGAATATTACTCGGCCTGGGCGAAAAACGAAGCGAGAACCGTACCTTATTACCGTACCACCGAAGAAATTACCTCGTTCACCTTTCGCTCTGCGCGCTTTTATTCCATTTAAACTAGGTTTTACAACAAGTGCAGAGCTTTTGAACGATCGTCGATCATCTTCGAGACGACTTGAGGGTCTAGAAGAATTTCTTCGCTCCGAAAGTAGGTTTCAAAATATTACTTAAATCGAATTCTGCAACAAAAAGAAAAAAAAGCAGACGTGAGCGTAGAAAAGGGCGAAATCAATGGAAGCCTTCGATGAGATGTATCACAAGTACGTGGAAAATTGTGAGTCTTGCTGGTCGATGGGGCGTTTGCATTGCTCTCCGAGATTGCGTCCTCGATGGGCATGGATATGTTGGAGCACTCGCAGAAATCTCGAACAGATCCTCCGTATAGGGATATTTGATCAGCTGAATATACGATATACATCCAATAAAATAGAAGCGTACAACAAGACAAGTCCAAGCTCGAAGATAGAGAAGCAATGGTACCTTTCAGATTGGCCATATTATCCGTACAGAAACTCATGTCGCTGTTATCAGAGAAATCGTAGCGGTGTGGAGTAAACATACTGGAGGGATTGGCATGATCCTGATCGTGCTTTCTCATCAAAGGCGTTGTTATCCTTGACCCAGGAGACTGATCTACCAATCGACTTCCCCTTGGAGCTGAATCATTGTTTGATAAATGTGCAATCATTTTTGTCCACAACAGGAGATGCACGAGACCAAAAGATTTGGCTGCATTAAAGAAATCAAAAAAAAAAAAAAAAAAAAAAAAAAAAAAAAAAAATGTCACGGTCAATTCTTTTGGCCTACAAACTTGATTCGAGTTACTTTTGTCTATGTTTTTAATCGAGGGCATTTTGTAGCGAACTGTCTCGATCTTCGTGATTCTTGAACGACAGAGCGGATCAACCGAATCCCACTTTTCCTTATCCAATTGAATATCCTTCACCGGTATCGCCACCGACTTCCCCTCGCCGGAGATCAATCTCATTCTCTTCGCTGCGAGATCATCCATCTCCTCAAGATCCTCGCTGCGTCGGCCTGTTTGCTTATCTTTCGAAATACCGGATGGCTGGTCCATGTGCTCCAATTCCTGGTCCATTCGTTGTTCCAGTTCCTCCTCGGCCGCATCGATCGCTTCCAAAGCCATGTTTCCATCTACCTCGCTGGCTACGTCCTCGTGCTCCACTTGCTGCCGCTCCTGGTCCAAGAAAGGGCTCGTCGAATCGATCGGACGGTCACAAGGAACATTCTGGCCTTTCTCGGCGTGAATTGAAATTTCAGATGACGGTTTCATGACGCTCTCCTCTGTCAGACACATTTCTTCCAACATCAGGGTATCCACCGACAGGGTATCTGAATTCCAAGAGTTACTCTTTAATTTCACCCCCAGACAAATTACTCTCGTAAAACGTCTAAATCTAATTTAATTAAAATCGAAGACCGGGCCGTGTACGAGGAAGGAGAATATATTCTCAGAGCGCTGCTCCAAAGAATATCTCGCGATAAAACGTATAAAGGGCCACCTATGGAATTCTCATCATTTCTTTTCCAGTCAGGCAAGCCGGTCCTCGATCTGCGACCGTAAATCGTGCGCATGTGGGAAAAATTAATCTTTGGCGGCGGCATTTCCAGCAGCTTCAACGCCCGATCCTTTTTCTCCTCTTCCTGCTTCTTCAGCTGCACGGCTAGCTAAAAAGGAATCGGAAATGTCACGCCATGAGAGAAACGTATTACGCCAGAGAAAATTGAAAATTTCTTCGAAATTCGTGAATGATCGCCGGTGGTGGGCACCTCGGTCGTGATCATGTCCAACTCCTTCCTGCGCTGCTCGATGGTTCGATTGTATTCCTGCAATTTCTTCTCGAGGTTCATGTGGTCCGATATGGTGCGCGCGAACTCCACGATTTTCGTGCGCATTCTCAGCCACGTGATGCGCTTCCTCTGCTCCGACATCTTCTCCAGCCCGTTGATCTTATATTCCAGCACCATTTTATCCACTTGAAGCTTTCTCAATTTTGCTTCCCACTCCTTCCTCTCCTTGGCCAACGGAAATTCCTCGTACCTCTCCTAAATAGCGGTTGCAATCGTAGAATGAAATTTATTCAAACGACCTTCAGTACCCCCCCCCCCCTACCTCGGAATTTCACGCTGAATGAAAATTACGCACGTGATATGACTGCCACGTCGCTTCGTACACGTTGAGAATATTCTCGTATTGTTGACAATCCAGTTTCATGACTTTGTAGTCGTTGTCCAAATTCAGGTTCATCAGCTCGATTTTGTTGGAAATTTCGTTAACACGTTTACTCTCTCTGCAAAGGAATTTTCAGAAAATATAAACACAAATTGCTCGAGGTCGCGTTGCTTCGCTTATCCTTATATACGTACTGGTTTAATGTGTTTGTTAAAATCAGTATGTTTTCCTGCGCGCTCTCCGTTTTTTCTTTCAACTCCTTCCGCGTTTTCAACTGCGCCTGCATCCCCAGCTTCAGTCCTTTTATCTCGCTCGCAAGTTCTTGGAAAAATGCACAAAACCGACGATGAAATAAACTCTGTGAAAGCCATTTGTCTCGTTTCAAATATGGCGGCGTGTACGCTCAACAAGTGTCAACGTTACCTCGAGTGTCAATCAGCGTCGATTAAAAAGTGTCAAACATCGTTCACCACGTACATCGTTCAACGAGTAACGAGTGAATATCGCAAAATAAACAGTACATAAACATAATGCATAAACGGATTCTTTTCAAGATAAAAGGCAAGTAACGAAGAAATAAGAGAGGTTACTTACCAGAGGACGTACGCTTGGCTGTTTCGATCTCGACACGCAGACAGGTTTCCAACATAATCATAAATTGAGGGTCGTCACAGCTGGTTTCAGCCTCCATTCTTATCGTATGGCACTACTCTCGTCCAAAAGTCACACCAATTCGATGGAAAAAACTGATCAAAACCGCGAAAAGATGCGAAATTTCCTGATACACAGTGACACTTGCCGAACGTTCGGTGCAACTGGCGTCACTTGGGTCCGTTGAATTTTGCAACGCGCTCTGATTGGCTGGCGCTACGCGCTGAAATTTAAAGCGCTTTTTTGAATCGTATTAAGAATTGTTGACATACAAGAAGAATGAATATCTTTAATTGGCAACTGACATCAGTGGCTGCGTTGAATTTTACAACGTGCACTGATTAGTTAGCTGCACGCGTTGAACTTGAAGCACTTTTTCAAATCGTATTAAAAATTATTGACGTACAAGAAGAGTTTATATCTTTAATTGGCCAGTGACGTCACCGGGTCCGTTGAAATTTGTAACGCACTCTGATTGGCTGGCGCTACGCGCCAAAATTTAAAGCGCTTTTCCGAATCGTATTAAGAATTATCATTAATGTACAAGAAGAATTATTATTTTTAATCGGCAAATGAGGACAAGCGAATATCCATGATTTTAATAATAAATCGGAAATGATATATTTCCGTAAAAACACCAAGACCATCGATACAATCTGTTGAATGTCATTTAGTGATCTAGAGTTCAGAGAATTATCATCAAACATTATCATATTAAAGAATTGATAACAACAACGATAATAATAACGATAAAAGAGAATAATAAAATAATTTCAATCATTCAGGAAAGCAATTTGTCTAGAAATAATAGCGAGCGCGATAAGAAAACTACTGTGAAACAAAATACGATTAAGCAAATCTCAAGGAAGCATCGTCTCGAGAAACTCATCGAAACTCTGAAATAACATACCTTATGAAAATATTAATGCACCCGGACTGGAACAGAGTTGCCAAGCAGAAACTTAAAACAGGAAATTCACGAGCGAGGAGAGTACCATGTAGCTGTTTGCTGGACCGTCGAGTTCCTCTGTTTACAGCGGCCCATTCGTTTACAGTTTACATCGTGTTCCTCACCGGTTGTTCCGGCTCCTCCGCGCAAACATAAAGGTGAATTTAATTCCCGTGCAACGTCGGCGTGTAAACATTTTTACGTGTAGCAAGCGACGAACCGGTCGTCACTGGCGCAGCCGATTAATTCATCGGTCCCGGGGAAATTGATATCGAAAAATATAAGTAAAGACCAACGGATGCCGAGTGCACGAACATAGGGAACTGGCCATCGGCCAACTGGACGGCCATTTAGGTCAAAGCGGGACCCACCCTTTTCCGCTCGTCTCGTCGTTTCCACCGCTTTCGTTCTGCTGGCGACCACTCTGCGAATTGCCAATGCCATTTTTACCATTTTTACACTCTTTTTCCCAGCTGTCGTGTTAATGTTAAAGGTTAATTAAAAAGTTTTCACTCGTTTCGCTTCACGGCAGGGTTTCTACAGTTCTTTGGAAAAGAGGATTTCAGAGAAGCGTCGTTCCGGAGGAATTCTTTCAAGTGTCCGCCAGTAACTTTCGGCGCAAAGAGTGAACGACGAGTTGACACGACTCGTGGAATTTCGTCGTTTTGCTTTGTTTCCTTTTTTCCTTCAGATTTTGAAATCCGCGATAAGGGGTATATCCGGTGAAGATCCCCACCAAATTTCAAGGCAGTCGGTCAACTAAAACGTGAGACATCCTCAGTCAGTTTAAAAAATATGAATTTGAGAGAAACACATTTGAAGTTATACCTGCAATCAGTCGAGCGGTACAGAAAAAGTGTTATATATAAATATAATATTAAAAGTAAAATATTATAAAATTATAATATAATATAATAAAAATATAATATAATAATATATTATAATAAAATATTATAAAATTATAATATAATATAAAATAAAGTATTTTTTGAGAAAAACACATTAAAAATATTAAAAATATTACAAAATAATAATAATATAAAATAAGATATTTTTTGAGAAAAACACATTAAAAATATTAAAAATAAAATATTATAAAATAATTATAAAATGAAATATTTTTTGATAAAAACACATTAAAAATATTAAAAATATTACAAAATAATAATAATATGAAATAAAATATTTTTTGAGAAAAACACATTAAAAATATTAAAAATAATAAAAATAGAATAATATAAAATAAAATATTTTTTTGAGAAAAACACATCTGAAGTTTCTCCCACCCGTTTTGTAATTAATAAAAATATTTGTAAAATATTTATACTTACGTTGCGAGCAGTACCTATAAACATCTATAACTTTGCTAATTTTACGAATTCAAACAAATGCTTTCACACAGACATTTTCGAAAGCATGTACTTTGAGAAAATGTAAAAAAAAAAAAAAAAAATTGATTTTCTTCATGCCGGATTACCAAAATACCCCGTTAACTTGGAATTCTTTTCTTCGAGAGTCTCGATCCGAGGATATACGTGTATAACTACAAAACACCAGGTGTTCCCGAATGCTTCGATAAACTCTCGCTGTTGGCAAACTTTTAAACGCATTCCTCCGGCCCGGGAAGCGGCTTCAAAGCACGAAATACTCTCCTCCCCTGGTGCGAGCCACTCTAAGCCTTCTCCACCCTCATTTGTCCGACACACACGCCTGAAATAAGTTCCGTAGTAAGCCTCCAAATTTTGCGGAGCAGCTTTTACACGCGTTCCACAGAGGAACGCGAACAGGGGAGGTAATTAACCCTTTATAATTCCCTTATAACAACACAACTTGAAAAAAAGTTTCACTTGTCCCGGCAGCCCTCTACACCTTATAACTTCCACTTTCAATTGTCAACGTTCTATTTTATTCGCTTTACCGTCTATTCCAACGAAATAAAAAAAGGGGGGGGGGGAAGAACAGAGAAAGAGCAGACTCAAAGGGAGTGATTTTTTGATCTGCAAACGAGGGGGAAAATCCGATTACGGAAGAAACGGATTGAAAACGGCGCAACGCGGGAATGAAAACTCCGTTTAACGAGGCCACTTCTTTCCCCTGGCATTTATTCCACGTGCTTACCTGGTTGGGTTGGTGCGCCCCCTCGTTCGAACCCTGGCGAAATCCATAAGCGAAACGTGGTCCCGCCGACTGGCAAAGCTTGGAAAAGCGCGGAATGAGGCGAAAGGCAAGAGGAGGAAGGAAGGCGGTGCTCGTTCTTGCGTGCGTTGTACAAAAGCGGCGTTGCGCCATTAACGGGACAAAACAGCCAGACGCGTTCGTTCGCTTAAATGCAGCAGCACGCGGGTCTGCAGTTTATTTAATAGGAATCGCGAACTCCGCGCTTGTATACACAAGCATTTTGTCGCGCGGACGACATTGTCTCGCGAAAACGGGGAAACGAAACGACGACTCGCGGCTAAGTTATTCGGTACTCCGGTGTAATCCGTCCTATCCGCCAACAAATCTTCTCAACTGAAAACGATCACACGGCCACACCGGCGGGGAGGGCGAAACTATTGAATCCTTTCCCCCGTCGCGCGGTTCACCGACCTCTCTTCTATACAGAATCATATTTCCCTTTGCCCTCCCTCACTTTTCGTAGTTTCAGAAACTTCTAAACGGGCAGACAGTTTATTAATTTCGTCTCTTGCTTAATTCGAAATTTACTACAACGTCGCTAGAAGAAGAAAAAAAAAAAAGAAAAAGAAAAAGAGAGAAAAAAAACACAGGAAACTTCAGAACATTCCCATGGAAATGTATTTAAATTCATACGTGCCGGCGACGAAATTTAACTTCCTCGTTAAAGCAGAACATTCGTCCACGCGAGACTATTATAGAAAAAAAAAGGGGGGGGACGGGAGAAAGAATGTATCCGTCGACCAACAAAATTCGGTTTTATGAAAACTCTCTGTTGAATGGAGCGTGCGAATGTATCGGTGAAACGCGGAACGGGTGGGACAAAGTCGCGGGAAATGAAAGAGGATGGCAGACAGCGTGCAGCGCGCATCTTTGCGAGCTTTTCGCAATTTACGAGGCGCAACGAGACGTCGACGCCTTTCAACCAGCAGTGAACGTAATGTTTTCAATGGGGAACTCGCCCCCAACTTCGTTTCTTCCTTGTTTCGTCATTTATCAACCGCAAACCCCCTGTCTCGAATCGACAGGGGTACAAATATCGGTGGATCCTGGCGTATTTCTTGTCCTCGAGTCGGGATCCAAGGTGATCCTATACATTTTTCCTGCTTTTGTTACAACTCTACGCGTGAAAGTTGAAAATCGATTAATTTCCTAGAGCCTAATTAATTGCCACGTCTCATTCGCTTATCCAGGTCTCTTTCCTTGTTTCATTCCATGTATTATTTGTCCAGATTCAGTCGCACCAACACAATAGTTAGTACGCATATGCAACCAGAGTAACAGATTATGCAATAAAATTAACTTCCTCTCCATCGAACCTTAGTATAACTCCATACCCCGTCTATCTGAAAAAATTTTGCCACTAGAAAAAAATTATTATTACATACATTCTAACATATCTCGTTCTTCTATTTATTTCTCCAAAACTCGATGAAGCCAAAAAACAAAAGTGCTCGAGATTAAAAATTCCAATTGAAGGCGAGTATTCGCGAGCAACGCCGGAGCACGAAGGCAGTTGCTGTCCTTTTGAAAACGAGCAGCAACATGACGACGCATCCACTACCGTCTCGGTCGTTCATCCGTTCGCTATACTTTACATATTTCCACGTTTCACCGCGCCGCGTCGTGTCGATCCTTGTGCGTTCGTTCGCGCATCCGTCGCCTCCGGTTGCGATGTTTCAAACGACACAGTTGAAAAAAAGAAAAGGGCGGGAGGAAAAGAGGAGCAAGAAGAGAGACAGCGAACACAGGAGATGAAGGGGAAGCCGATCCCCCAGAATTCTCTCTTAGCCGCCGGCTACGAGCCACCATTCCTCTTGCACCGATAAACGGCCAGACGAATTTCTCTCTCATCTCCTTCTTCCACCCAAGTGGAATCGCCGTACACCGAATGAAGAATAGAACAGGAGCACTTCTTTCTTTCTGGCAAGATTCTAACCAGACCTGCAAAGGAAACGAGCGCCCTCTTACATCGGACGATTAACCTCTTGCGCTGGGAACTGGTTCGCGGACCATAACGAGTGACCGAACCGTACACAATAATTTGTCGCTTTCTTTTTGTCTTAAACTCGTCGTTACAATGTCACTGGATAGAAATTATTAAGAAGTAATAAATTTATCATTTATTTTGCCTGGGTTATACTTAAATGTACTGAAAACTGAGAAAATGTTGCAATTTTGGGACAAAAAATTCTCGACGTGCGTGGCACGTCATTCCAGTGTAAGAGGTTAACCACTAATTGCGGACCATAACGAGTGACTGAACTGTATACAATAACCGTATACAATAATTCTGCGAGTTTCTCTCTCTATTTGCAACAACCACGGTCTGCTACCAATTGTGGGTTGATTAAATGAAATACACACTTTTAGTTAACACGTATAATATATAAGAAAATAGTATAAACAATGTGTACAACAACTCTCGCATATGAAATCACACGCGTTGATATTACTCTCTTAACTCTAACTCGCGTATGTACACTCGTTTCCTCGTTCTTGGACAAAGGCACACTACTGCGCAATACTCTCACCATTGTCCCACACCTCACGCACACTCACACATATAACCTAAAGTCAAATCTATAATCATCAAACTAAATCCGCAAACATAAAACCAAATCCACAAATTCGTCGCTTTCTTTTTGTTTTAAACTCGTCGTTACGATGTCATCGGATAGAAATTATTAAGAAGTAATAAATTTATCATTTATTTTGTCTGAATTATACTTAAATATACTTAAAACTGAGAAAATATTGCAATTTTGGGACAAAAAGTTCTCGACATGCGCGGCACGTCATTCCAGCGCAAGAGGTTAACCACTGATTGCGGACCATAACGAGTGACCGAACCGTATACAGTAATTCGTCGCTTTCTTTTTGAACTCGTCGGTATGTTATCACTTTAGATAGATAGAAATTATTACGAAATAATAAATTTGTTACTTGTTTTGCCTGGATTATACTTAAATATACTTAAAACTGAGAAAATGTTGCAACTTGGGACAAAAAATTCCCGACATGCGCGGCACGTCATTCCAGCGCAAGAGGTTAACCACTGATTGCGGACCATAACGAGTGACCGAACCGTATACAATAATTTGTCGCTTTCTTTTTGTTTTAAACTCGTCGTTACGATGTCACTGGATAGAAATTATTAAGAAGTAATAAACTTATCATTCGTTTTGTCTAAGTTACATTTAAATATACTTAAAACTGGGAAAATGTTGCAGTTTGGGACAAAAAATTCTCGACGTGCGCGACACGTCCTTCCAGCGCAAGAGGTTACCGAGTTAACGGCGCGTTATTACAACGCGACGATACACGAGGTAAATTTAGATACATTCGTTCGGAAAGTGATCGCTGGGGGAATCGCAGTTGGGAACTGTTTCCCAGGGAATTCATTGCCCCACCGGGGCAGTATTTCGCCGGCCGCGTTTCTAAACGGATAATTCCGAGCAGTCGGCGAGCAACTTGTTTGTAGCGCTGCAGTTGAATGCCCCGTTGCTAAGTACGGCCGGTTCGCGATTGGCGATACGCCAGCCGCGCATAACAACGAATTTCCCCCCTCCCCCCAACCCCGAATTTCCCCCCGTTTCTCATTTTCCTAATTTCCCTGTTATTCTACCTTCTCTCGAAACGAAACGAAACTTCCCCTCTTTCCGGGGCTCGCTTTGGTTCGCAAGCGGAACGAAAACCCCCCGCCAGCGGGTTTAACCTAATCTACAACTAAAACCCAGAGAACATGCCTTCCTTCGTTCAGTTCAGCTTCGCGAAGAAACTCGCGCCTTTTTTCGAAATTCGAGTCGACTACTTGAAATTCCAGCGAAATGTCAAAGTTGAACGAATCGGCCGCAACTTTGCCAGCGATGTGACAGTTGAGGGAGGATTCATCAGCGTTGAAAGCCAGGAGTGAGAGATATCGAGAGAAAGGGACGTAATTGCCGTACGGAAGAATGGAAGCCAAATGATCGCAGACATTCCGCGAAGGAGAGAGAGATCCCTCGGTCTGGCTCGGCCCCCGCGATCAAACGTCCGACCAATGATTTCCTTTTTCTATTCACTGCCGGGGGAAGCCGCAGAAGCACTCCGGTTGATAGGCCACTGATCGCGCCGGTATATCCACCGGTATTGGCTTCCTCCCCCTTGGCTGTATTGGTGTACATCTCTCTTGCAAATGGATCCTCGCAGAAACTAGATTCAGCCCTCCGAGCCGGTGACAAGAAAGGAGACGGTAGATTGGATGTACGGGCTGGCCTCGATGATGGGCTCAACAGGCTTCCAGCCCGACTCAATCGAGTCGAACCGCGCTCAGAATTCGATAATCCTGCCCCCCTCCCCCCCCCCCCTCGGTGCTCTCCGGTTATTGTCCGCCGGAATTTTTTAACAAGCTCGCATCTCTTTAACAACACACGCACCCTTTGTCGAGGCACTAACAAGCGTGTGTCAGATGTCCTCCCTATCCGTACTCGTACGTATAGAAAATAATTCAAACGTGGCACGAATCGATGCGGCCACGGGCGAACCTTTCATGAAAATTACACGCGCGAGTGTAGGCACTCCTGTTGGAAACTCGTGAATGGAAATTTTAACGATACGCTAATTTTTAAATGTTATTCAACGTGTATTGTATTGTATTGTATTATATTATATATATTATATATTACTATATTATATATATTATATATATTATATATTATTATATTATTATGTTATATTGTTATTTAAACTCAGCTGTTTAAACTTCCAACTGCTTTCTCGACGAACATTAAAATTATAAATTCAAAATTATAAAAAATTGGAGGTACTGACATCGTTGAAAGATTCAAGAACCTCCCGATGATTCGCGGAGAAAGTGCCGAGGGCGAATCATTCCTTTACGGGGCTCGTGCCAATCACGCGATGCCCGGAAACGCATAAAACCCGGCCGACGTCCGGTGGCGAGCGTATCCCGCAGAAAATCCGCGCTCGTAAAAGCATCTCATATCGCGACGTGCAGCTACTTTCTTCTTTTTTTTTTTTTTTTTTCCTCCCCCCCAGCCGTTGGCCCGTGCTTTTTATCGCGCAACGTCGCCTCAAAGCGGACCGCTGCTTTCGAAACGAAAGATAAATCTTCGACGATCTGCCTTTAATCCCAGTATGTTCGCGGCAAGTAGGCGAAAGAAATAACTTGAGAAATAAGAAAATTATCTCGCTCGGTGAAGGATACTTTTTGCTCTGCTTCCAATTAGATTTCCACTCCGCGACTGTTTCTCACCTTTTTTTCCCCCAAAATTCGTCCCGTATTTTTTGCAGCAGCAAGCTCTTTGTATTTGGAATTTTCTCCAGACACGTTCTTCCTTCTTATCCGTCTCGTAGTCACGAAACGCCTTCGGTTGAATATACGACGTTCATTCCCGACACGTGAGGCATTACGTCGTTTTCTGTTCGGTCTGAACCACGGTTTCTTCCCACGCTTCGTCCGCGATTTATCCCGTTATTTGGGAACATTAAACTCCGCAAATATGTAATTAAGTGTATCGTTCCTATTGTTGCGCGAAATTTAGAAACGAGCTTGCGGAAATTTTCTGCCCGAATTTATTCAAGTGGAAAGGTTATCTCGCCGCTTAATTAATTATTTATTCGTTTCAATTTTAACTTACCGTTATCTGTTTAATTTTAATGTGCTTTAATTTTTACTTTTACATTTAATTTATTATTAAGTAGAAAGATAGTTTAATGGAAGATTGTAGAGAATTCTACGATGAATAATTAAATGTATCGTTGTTACGTCATAATACTGCTGCTGCTGAAAAAATTAACAGTACAAATGATCAATTTATAATTTTCTATATTGCAGTATATTTCTAGATACACGAGTGATTTTCAATGAAATGTATTAATAGAAGCTTGAGTTCTTTATTTATTGCACCATTATTAAATATTTGCTTTCTCCTGTACCTTGCACTTCAATTTCTTCGCTACGAATATCGTAACATTTTCGTCGTCGGTAGTTCCGGTGTTAAGAACGAATCTTCAGGAATTTCCTACAATTTTCCATGCCGCAGTGATAGAAAAATAAGTAAAATAGAATAACTAGAGTAGAAAAAATAGAAAAATAACTAAAACAAAATAACTGGAATAGAAAAAATAGAAAAATAATTAAAATGAAATAACTAGGATAGAAAAAATAGAAAAATAATTAAAATGAAATAACTGGAATCGAAAAAGTAGAAAAACAACTGAAATAACTAGAATAGGAAAAAATAGAGAAACAACTAAAATAAAATAACTAGAATGGGAAAAAATAGAAAAATAACTAAAATAAAATAACTAGAATAGAAAAAATAGAGAAACAACTAAAATAAAATAACTAGAATAGAAAAAATAGAGAAACAACTAAAACAAAATAACTAGAATAGAAAAAATAGAGAAACAACTAAAATAAAATAACTAGAATAGGAAAAAATAGAGAAACAACTAAAATAAAATAACTAGAATGGGAAAAAATAGAAAAATAACTAAAATAAAATAACTAGAATAGAAAAAATAGAGAAACAACTAAAATAAAATAACTAGAATAGAAAAAATAGAGAAACAACTAAAACAAAATAACTAGAATAGAAAAAATAGAGAAACAACTAAAATAAAATAACTAGAATAGGAAAAAATAGAGAAACAACTAAAATAAAATAACTAGAATGGGAAAAAATAGAAAAATAACTAAAATAAAATAACTAGAATAGAAAAAATAGAGAAACAACTAAAATAAAATAACTAGAATAGAAGAAATAAGAAAATAATTAAAATGAAATAACTAGAATAGAAAAAATAGAAAAATAATTAAAGTAAAATAACTGGAATAGAAAAAATAGAAAAATAACTAGAATAGAAAAAATAGAAAAATAACTAGAGTGGGAAAATAGAAAAATAACTAGACTGTGAAAAAATAGAAAAATAACTAAAATAAAATAAAATAACTATAATAGAAAAAATAGAAAAATAACTAAAATAAAATAAAATAACTAAAATAGAAAAAAATATATAAACAATTGAAACATAACTAATAACTAGAATAAAAAAAAATAGAAAAATAACTAAAACAAAATGACTAGAAAATAGAAAAAAATAGGAAAAAACAACTAAAATAAAATGAAATGAATCTTCTACTCAAGTGGAAAAATATCTATCTCGCTATTCTCGTTTAATCATCGCTTATTTAAACGAAGACCTAGTTACTCTGCCATCTCTGTGACGTGCAAGGCTCTAGAGAGAGAGAAAAATAGAAAAAAGAAAAAAAGAAAAAAAAAAGAAATGGATAACGCTGCCGACGTTCGGAAATCGGGCTAGAGTAACTGTCGAGCGATCGCCAGCGTGATAAATAGAAAAAAAAAACGCGCTCGGTACACACGCGCGGCGAGAAGTCCATATTTTATTGCGCAATAAAATATAATCCGGCGACGGGCGTGGAACGTGGCACGGGCCGGGAAGAGAAACGGTGGCGCTCACCTGTCGAGGATTTATTATCGCGACGATCGGCGGACGACGAGTGGAAGGCTTCTACCCTACCGGGAACTGGGTCGGCGTCGACGTTCCCCAGAATCGGGGGACGGAAGATCAGCGCCGGTTTCTGGCAGGAACGACGGAAAAATTGGCGGCGGGATCGAGACAAACGAGAGAGTATGAAGGCGAGCCGGGTAAACAGCGGCGAATCACCGACCGGCGAGATAAAGGGGAGGGGAGAGCGATAGAAAACAGGACAAAAGCGCGGTGAAGATAGATGGGGGGTGGCATCATTAATCGCGGAGACGCTGCAGAAAGACTTTTCTTGCTCTCTCTCTCTTTTTCTTTCTTCCTTGAGCCTCTGCGCAACGCCGTCAGAGGGGGGGAGGGGGGAGGAGGAGCAAATTTCTGCAACGCGGCCGCGTGCAAATGCCCGGGGCCCCCCGACTGCGTCTGAACAGTGACAAAAGCCCATAATTCGTCAGACACCGCTGCCAGATACCACGACACGCAGGCAAGTAGTTGATGCCAGTCATTAGTCAGCCCCGGCAGACGCAGCCACGGAGAAGCTGGAGGGGAACTTTCGTAATTTGACGTAACAGATGCACCTGCTGAATTCGTGATACTTCGGCGAGAGGAGAGGCCGACGGCCGACTATCGGTTTCCGATACCGAATCCTGTCATTAAACCTAACGACGACGAATATTCAATTACACCTGGGCTCCAACGGCCGTTCCGAACGATCCGTCGCGACTTGTCAGTCAGCTTTCTTACACGTTCGAGAACTTCCCCTCGTTTCTTTTTTCTTTTTTTCTTCTTTTCTTTTCTTTTCTTTTATCCTACCGACTGTCTCTCGCTTCTTATAAGAGGAGAATTATATCTGAGTGTTGTTGAACAGTGACGAGTTTGCGAAAAGAGACATACACACCTCGATATCAATTTCAGTAGGCAAAATTCAGAGACTTTTTGTTTCAACTTTCGTTCTGCAAGAATGAAAACTGTTCTTTGCCTAAAAACAATTGATCCTCTTATTTTTCCAGAGAAATCATCGAGCCTAACCGAACTCTCGTCGTGACTTTTCCTCACCGAAGAGGAATATTTTTAAAATTCAATCGAAACAATTTCCTCTTCCTCCGACCATGAACAGATTGATTCTCCTGATGTAGAAGTCCAGCGTGTTAGGTTAGGAGACGCGAGACTTATAGGTTAGGTTTCGACGAACGACGAAAATTGGCCGAGGTTATGGCGATAAGTGACGCAACAGGGGAAGACAAGGTGGCCAGATTTCCAAGGTGCGCTATTAGCCAGGCAAACTAGGATTCTGATTAGGAATGAGACCACCACGATGCCTGGAAATGGCGTGCATTGTGTTCTCGACCCATTCACTCCCCCACCATCGATAGCTTGTCTGTGTGTGTCTTCGCACGTGTTGGCCCAGCGACGTTAGCCTCGATTCCCATATATATATATATATATATATATTATGTACACTGGCGCATGATGAACCCTTGAAGCCCCGCAATGAACTGGTATTGTAACCCAGCCATCCTCTACAATGTAATTCTGCACGGGAGCATGCGATAGAGGAAGCCAAAGTAACTTAATCGGCGGGAGAGTTTCGGTTTCCTTTGAAACACACGACGAAAAGTCTTTCGATCATTGCGTTATCACGCTTCGCGCCTGTCGTCAGCGTGACGGTGAATTTTTTCGAGAAAATACGCGTTTAATAATGTTTTTAAATACGTCGGATTTAGAGGCTAAACTATTGTGTACGAATTGGAAAGTGAAAATAAAATGTAAAATAAATTGAGAAAATATATGATATGTAGGAGAATGAATTGAAAGAATGAAATATATGATATGTAAGAGAATGAATTGAAAAAATGAAATATATGATATGTAAAAGAATAAATTGAAAAAATAAAATATATAATAATATAATATAATATATATAATAATATAATATAGATAGATAATATATAATAATATAATATAGATAGATAATATAAGAATAAATATAGATAGATAATATAAGAATAAATTGAAAAAATAAAGAAATAAATTAAAAAATGAAATATATAATATAAAGATGGTATATATTTGTATCAAGATAGTATATATTTAACTCGACACATACGTTAAGACTAAACTGAGCTAAACAGATTTTCCTGTACTACGATCTAATTAAAAGAGAATTTCTGTTTATTTTTTTTTTTTTTCTTTTTAAGTGTAATATTTGAAAGAAGTTTTTGTTTCTCTACAAAGGTTGGGAAGATTTCTAAAATCACTTCGAAATCCAATTTTCGACGAACGGCGTCGATGTCGAAATTCTGAGATTCGACATGGAAATATAACTTCTCTAAGTAATCTTAATAAGACTGAGTCGAAGACCAAAACTAAATTAGACAGATTTCCCTGTACTAAGACAATTTATTTAACTGCAACATTTGGAAGAAAGAAAATTTTTCAAACCTCCAACATCCAATTTTCGACAAACGCGTCCAAGTCAAAATTCTGAAATTCGAAATGCAACCAATTTTTCCAAGTACACAGTTTATGGTTTAAGTATATTGGGTGTAATATCGTAATAAACACGAGTCACGTAATTGTACATATATATATATATATATATACGTGGTAGTAAATTCAGCTTAGACTTTGATCGAGAGCCGGCGTTCTCCGTTTAACTGAATGTAAGAGGAGATCGCGGGCGAATCGAATTTTTCTGCGGGAAACGACCAGCCCTGGGGCCATCGACAATTCATCGAACGCCTCCGCCGATTCTTTGCCCGGTCGGCCTCGAAATTCACTTCGATAAACCCTTTGATCGAGTCTCCGATACCGATTACACGGAAATTTGGCTGGGGATCTTTGCCAGGGATGCTCCGGCGAGTTCGAATCTTTGATTTGTAGTACCGAACGAGAGAAAAGAAATTGGCCCTGGGTGGAGATGTTCAAACGAGCGGATCTCGCTTTTCAGGCTGTTGCTTTGGAAAAAAAAAAAAAAAGAGAAAACGATTCCGTGAAATTTTCACGATACGATAACTCGTGTTGCACGTTTGCCTCTCGAAATCAATTGCAAAACTCTAAAGAGTAAATTTGATTTTTCAAATTGAAAGTAAATTGAATAAAACTAGTAAACTGAGAGGACGTCTCAAATTTAAATAAAATGTGAGAAACACTGTCGTGTATGTGAAAGTAAATTGAATAAAAATAGTAGATTGAAAGAACGTCTCAAATTTAAATAAAATGTGAGTAAAAAAATATAGTGAAAAATAGTAAATTGAAAGAACGTCTCAAATTTAAATAAAATGTGAGAAACACTGTCGTGTATGTGAAAGTAAATTGAATAAAAATAGTAAATTGAAAGAACATCTCAAATTTAAATAAAATGTGAGAAATACTGTCGTGTTTGTGAAAGTAAATTGAATAAAAATAGTAGATTGAAAGAACGTCTCAAATTTAAATAAAATGTGAGAAACACTGTCGTGTTTGTGAAAGTAAATTGAATAAAAATAGTAGATTGAAAGAACGTCTCAAATTTAAATAAAATGTGAGTAAAAAAATATAGTAAAAAATAGTAAACTGAAAGAACGTCACAAATTTAAATAAAATGTGAGAAACACTGTCGTGTTTGTGAAAGTAAATTGAATAAAAATAGTAAATTGAAAGAACCTCTCAAATTTAAATAAAATGTGAGTAAAAAAATAGTAAAAAACAGTAAATTGAAAGAACGTCTCAAATTTAAATGAAATGTGAGTAAAGAAAATAGTAAAAAATAGTAAATTGAAAGAACGTCTCAAATTTAAATAAAATGTGAGAAAAACACTGTCGTGTATGTGAAAGTAAATTAAATAAAAATAGTAGATTGAAAGAACGTCTCAAATTTAAATAAAATGTGAGTAAAGAAAATAGTAAAAAATAGTAAATTGAAAGAACGTCTCAAATTTAAATAAAATGTGAGAAACACTGTCGGATTAATCTCTCGGTCAAGTTTCATGTCAACACGTCGAGGAGTGGAAAAATTGTTGAAACAAACTGGATATCATCGAAATTTTAAATAACCAGATAATACTTTAAAAGTAAAAAATAAATAATTCTATTGAGTTTCTATCGTAACGTGATATTTTACAAAGATTAAATATGAATTGAATTTGGTAAAGTGTATAAATTTTGCACGGCCAATGTATCATGCCAACGTGACCCTGGTGTTACACACGAATTGAAATAATCTCAATTTATATTTTTCTCTGGTTTGCCCGAGTGCAAAATTCGCAAAATTTTTTCGAAATGTCGTATCTAAAAGTTCATTTTTTTAATTTTCAAAAAGAAAAGTTTTATTTTAAGTGCAATTAATCCTCTCTCTCTCTCTACCTTACATTGTAATTACTTATAATGATCTATATAACGCTAATGCAACATTGAATAGTACAGCATTCCTCATTTCGTATTTATCAAAATTATTAATGTATAATTATTACTAGAACGTGTTACACGTTTGTTCATTTCTTTTTAGTTGAAATATGAACAAAAATGCGAAATTCTTGTACATGAAATAAAGAAACACAGACGAAGTCTCTTAAATATCATTTTCGTTTATTGGCAGAAATTTGAAAGCGGAAATTTGAAAACGTTGAGAACCGTAAAACTAAGCTTTAAATACCTAAGAACCAAAATTAAATACTAAATACCTTAAATACTAAATACTTAAAAACCAAGTTGTACCAATAATGTTTGTCCTTAATGTTTCAGCGTGCAATAAAACGTACTACGGGGACGTGGGCAAGACCTACGACCTGGAGCTGCATCGACCAAAGGAGGACAAGGTGCCTTACATTTGCAAGCTCACCTTCAGCGCGCCGGGCGGCGATCTGGGAGACATCGTTCAGGCAAGTCTCCCCCGAGAGCCTCTTTGATTATCCCCCGTAACAAAGAACCCGTCCCCTAACCCGAACACTCGCCCCACATTCCTAATTAACAGCAGGTTCACGACGACCGTCGTTTCTGATATCGACGACGAGCAGAAAATTACAAAAATTCTTTCCAATCTCTCGCTGACTTCCGCTGAATAGGAAGAATAAAGATATTCGTATTACGCGGTGTATATATATATATATATATATATATATATAAATATGAATTATTATAATTCATACATATAGAACCAACGCGGCTCGAATATCTTTTCCATTTGGAATTTCACCTCTTGTCCCACGCAGAGTTGAGAATTTTTTGTCGCAAAGCTATTGCAACATTTTCTGAGTTTCAAGTATACTTTGACGTAACCCAGGTCGTAAACGAACGATAATAATTCCTATCGAGCGATATCGTACCGATCGAATTTAAAAGAAAAAGAAAGCGACGAGTTGTTGTGTACGGCTCGGTCACTCGTTACGGTCCGCAATCTTGCGCTGGAATGACGTGCCACGTCTGTCCGGAATATTTGTCTCGAAATTGCAATATTTTCTCAGTTTTACGTATATTCAAGTATAGCGTAGGTAAAACAAATAATACATTTATTACTTCTTAATAATTTCTATGCAGTGATGTCGTATCGATCGAATTTAAATTAAAGAGAATGCGACGAATTGTTGTGTACGGCTCGGTCACTCGTTACGGTCCGCAATCTTGCGCTGGAATGACGTGCCACGTCTGTCCGGAATATTTGGCTCGAAATTGCAATATTTTCTCAGTTTTAAGTATATTCAAGTATAGCGTAGGTAAAATAAATAATACATTTATTAGTTCTTAATAATTTCTATGCAGTGATGTCGTATCGATCGAATTTAAATTAAAGAGAATGCGACGAATTGTTGTGCACGGCTCGGTCACTCGTTACGGTCCGCAATCTTGCGCTGGAATGACGTGCCACGTCTGTCCGGAATATTTGTCTCGAAATTGCAATATTTTCTCAGTTTTACGTATATTCAAGTATAGCGTAGGTAAAACAAATAATACATTTATTACTTCTTAATAATTTCTATGCAGTGATGTCGTATCGATCGAATTTAAATTAAAGAGAATGCGACGAATTGTTGTGTACGGCTCGGTCACTCGTTACGGTCCGCAATCTTGCGCTGGAATGACGTGCCACGTCTGTCCGGAATATTTGTCTC